>NW_021435845.1:150694-264551 GCF_001605985.2 Dendrobium catenatum | reverse complement strand
GGATTTGAACTGGCCGGTTCAAAATAATATGGGGGCCCCCCCCCCCCCCGTTCGCTGGTTAAACCGGCGGTTCTGATCGGTTCAGTCTTGTTTCAACAGTGCTGTTTTAGATTGAAACCGGACCCGATTCTTTTATCGGTTACGATTGAATCGTCGAATCGGCCGTCCGATCCGGTTTTTAAACATTGGAATTTATATAATTCTTACTCTATAATGATATAGTTATGTGTAATCTAGATATGAATTATATTTAATAATTTATTTAAATATTATCTAGAAACTTTAAATTTTTAATTATATTCGAATTACCTAATTAAAACTCTTATTAATCATGACTTATAGTTACAGTTTTATTTTTTGAATAATTATGCGATTAATTTAATTATTTCTAGCTAGTTTTAAACTATAAAAAAATGAATAAAACTGTTATCATTATAAATTTTAATTAATCTAAGAAATTTAGTACGGGTAATTATGATTAATTATGTATTTATTAATTATTTAAATTTTATCATAGTTGATGCATATAAAGCTAACAAAATTCTTGATTGAATAGTTAAATAAGTCAAAATGAGTTAATTAATTTTATCATTAAATTTATATACATTTAAGTATTTAGTATATGTTGATTCTTATAGTTATATATAATTATTTGTAACATCTTTTAAAATTATTGAAGTTTAATTTATATTTAAAGTATATATTTTAATCCTTATTTAAATATTATCACCTTAATTATAATCTTGAAATTTTTATTTGATGTAGTTTTCAGTATAAAAATTTATTATTAATTAATTATATTGATTGATTTATAAATTAAATATTTGTAGTTTTAAATAATTTTATTTGGGTGATTTGAATAAACTAGATCCTTAAGCAAGCAATTATTGGGCGAGGATACTCCTCTTTGTTTCAAAAATAGGCTTAGAAGCAAATCTGGAGGGGTGAGCCAAATTCCAGGATACAATTTTTTAAAATAGTAATGGATAAATAAGTAATATCAAAATTTTGGAGTAACATATAAATAATATTAAATTTTGTGGGGTATGTAAATTTCTTAAGAGGGTGTTTGATCTGAAGGGCCTATTTTTTGTTTATGTGTTGGTGAAAAAAAAATATACAGGTAGAATAAGGACCATTCTTTTGGTTTGGGCCTTCCACTAGGTGATTCATCATGGATCTGAGTTGTAAAGGACGTTCTTTGCTAGTAAAATGTCACTTTGAGAAGCTAATTACACGCCAATCTAAGGCAACTAACTCTGGGGGTCGCAATGTATGAGTGAGAAATGGGCCAAGCATAGGAGAATCATTAACCCAGCCTTTCCATGTTGAGAAGTTGAAGGTACTTTTTTTTTTTTTCTGTGTAGGAATTTGGCATAGGTCAAGGAATTGAAATTTAAGCCTTCTAGTTACATTATCATAGTTGTGTCATACAGATGATGATGCCATTATTTTCTTGCTTGTTGTGATGAGCTAAAAGTCGATGGAAGAGTTGGCTGATAGTTCAAATGTGTTGAAATAGATGTTTTGTTCGAATTCCAAAAATTTTCTGCAGATGTCATCTCCCGAACAACATTTGGGTATTAGCTATTAAAGAGGGTCGACGTTAATTTCTTGAACTTACCATGAAAGAGCATAACTAATGCTTGTGTTTCGAGCTGTCTACTCGCGACGATTTGTATAATTCCTCGTCTTTAGGTACCTTTTCCTTTTCCTAGTTTATGGTGCGAAGAAAGAAATTATCATATTGTTTATGTTGCTATACTCTGTATGCTACAAGTTAGTCTTCCAGATACAGAATTTTTTTAATTTGCATAACCTATCCCAGATGATGAAACACAAAGTCATTTAAAACACTTTTTCACATTCGCTAAATAACCAGTTGAATTTTTTATCAATTGTCATACTACATTTATAGCGAAAATAAAAAAAAATGCAGTAATATATCATAGTATGGTTAGTAATTATTATGGAACAATACCTTGTGCTCTGTATTAACCAAAGATCTAGATTCTTTGAAAGATCAATCTAATATACAGTCTCATCAACATCAAGTTCAAAGAACTGACTCCCTCATCGAAGATCTTCTTGGATGGCTCATTTTCGATGATAGAGCATGGATAGTTTGAACAATTTAAAAGCTCATCAAATCAAATATATTTCTTATACAAAGGGAGAAACTACTTCTAAAAACCTTTTCATAACTAAATATATTGGCTAGTCTATATAAGGAAAAGATCAAGTAGTGTTCCTTGGACATGTGTAGATTTTATTGATAAATCTTATCAATTGAGAATGCACACTGGGTCTTGTCAAACCGACATAATATCATATCAACATCTTAATTTAATTATCCATATTATTATTTTAAATCAATAATGAATAAAATAATTGGTTATCGCTGAAGTCGATCCAGACCATGAAATTCAATAGTAATTTTATTAGAGGAGTAATTGTTCTAAAATACGAAAAAATGAGATAAGTACTTCAGCCAGAGTAATTGAAAGTCACATGAAAATTTAAGAGATACATGTATAAAGCAAATCATAATGCACTATGGAAACTCACATAATTCTTTTTGGATAACATTAAATTAGGGTGAAAAGATAGAAGTCAAGCTTCTCAAGTAGTATGAGAGAAAATCTGATATTTTAAAAAAATTCTTATTGTTTCCCACTTTAATTGAAGGAGTAAGATACAAAGTTAGAGAAACTTAATATATACATATATCCGCTTAGATAAAATAAATTCAAAAATAACACATAATTACTTTTTGTTAGGTGTAGATGTATACTTATATAGTGATTTATATTGTTGTTGTTTTTTTCTTAGAATAAAGTGATGATTTTATAATCCGCGACAAAATAAGATTGATAATTTTATTAATTTTTAGAACTTCACATGATCTATACTAAATCCTCATCTAATGTATTTGAAAAATTTTTGGCCTTAATTCATATTCAGTTGTTCTCTATGAAGATATCTTAAACTGTACAATGAAAATGATTCAAGTAATCTCTAGGTAAAATTTTAAATTGATCTTGTAGTTATGAATTCTCTAATTAATTGACAAAATAGAAATATTAATCGTTCTATTTCTTTTTTTCATATTGTCATCCTTATATAATCCTTGCGTGAAAGTTTTACTTGTAGAATATTGTTGAATCATTCTTTCTTCGCATGATGTCCGAAACAATCTGACATTCTCTACGAAGCGATTCTAAACATGAAGCAATCAATCTCTTTTGATTGAATAACTTGGCTGTCTTGTAAATCTTGAAGCTTTCTCTATGTTGTGAAAAAACTTTTATCTCCATGTTCCTTTCCCTCGATTTATTGCAAGTTACTTTGAGATCTGGGGGGGGGTGCAATTGTATGATTCAACTGAACTTATTAGAAGGAATAGTCTATATTAGTGTTAAATTTAATTTATTTCTGGTGAAATATTGTTCAGTTTTTAGTTTCAGTTTTGATCTTGACATCTAGTTGACAATACTAACCAGTGAATATTTTGCTTAGTAGAATTATACCACACCTCAAAAACAGCGAAGAGCAAATGAAATCTACAAGCGAGGTTACTGCATTACTAGGAGAAGTATGAATTGAAAGAAGATGCATGCAACTATAAAAATCTTGGTAAACGGCTAAGACTAATGATACTATGATTAGGATCTTGTTTATTGGGAATCAAAATCAGACGCTGACTCAATGATGGAGAACATGTCTAGATTATAGGTTTGAGCTATCAGAAAGATTTGATTGAGGAGTGTCAAGTTTATTTTTACTAATGTTGGCAAGAGACAACTCAGTTCTGATTCTTACATGAGACATGATCGTAGCTCGCACTGCCATACCAAAACCTGAAAGGATCAAGGCAGAGAAATGACGGGTGTTTTAGGTTGTTGTGTCTCTCAGCAAGCTTAATCCAACTCTTTTGAGGGATTCTAAGCCTGCTTGGAGGTATTGTTAAGCACTTTTGTACCTTGTTGCTTATTCAATCTACACGAAAATTCTTATTTAATAAATCATTTAGAAGTAAGAAATACCTTTATTTTTGTGCGTAATGTAGCAGGAAAGAAAGGTGCCTTGAGTTCATATTATAACTAGTGCTCAATCATTCTTTCATAGTTGGCTCTTATTCTTGCCACATGGCATTGTTGTGAATAATATAGTCGCAATAAGGAGTGATATTGATAGCCACATTATGTTTTAGCGATTATAGAGAATTGGTTCAAAATAAGAGTACTTAGTAGAACTATGATATGAGTGGAATGAGAAATACATGGTCATTTGTATTCTACGGCAATTGGTATGTTGTGTAGGATATGTGTAGGAATCCGTTGTATTGACCAATACGTTTTCTGTTATCTCGAATCTTCAAAGCTGTTTAAGTAGTATGATCTATATTTGCCTACAATGTTTAGGATATAGTCATGTATGTTCCAAAATAAGAAGATATTTGTAGAGACTATGATTCAATAATTAAATTAAATGCAAGAATATTGGATTCTATCAAGCCCCTACATGGGATTGTCGTGATTTCTTTTCCTATTGTGATACATATTTATGGATAGTGATTTTTGTAATAATAATGTTTCCTTCAAGCACATTATCAATCCTCATAAACTTTCTCAATGCTACGCTCCATATTAGTGGATTTGATATTTCTCTGCAGGTGACTATTGATTTTTATATGTTCGCTCTCAGATTATATCAGGGAGTTGCAACTCTTATTGATACTTGCATAAGAAATAAAGTCTGGAGAGTTCTACTTTCCCACCTGGGTGTGCAACTTTGTTGCTACATCTTTTCTATATAGGTCTGTGGAGTTTTGGGTTGGAAGATGCTTGAGAATTCAACCTTGACCAAGATTTTTCTAAGAGTTTCAAAGAGACACACAAATTTTAAACATTTTTTTAAATAAATTAATTAATATATATTTAAAACATTTATTTATAATTATAATACATATTTTATTATAAACATTTGCCCTCAAACCATTATGAAACATCTTCATATGACCCCACCACTCTATGTAAGCCCTCTATGCAAGGAAACTCAAAAGGTTATATAAACAATAGCTAGAAATTATTTCCAAGAGATGTGGGACTAAATAAAAGAGTTGAGGCGCGTATGATTTCATAACATATATTTATTATTTATTACATCTTCCATTTCGACCCTGATTAGATCGGTTGAACTGTGAACATCTACTTTTTTTAGTTCGTTGTCCGGTCCGATTTTCATAACCTTGGATTATCCTTATTAAAAAAATTTTAGGATGGGTTTTAAAAGTTTTTAGTCTACTCTAATCAGTTTTGAGATAAATAAAATAAATAAATAATCTGTATTGCACTTATCTTAAAAAGATATTTTCAAATATTTTAAAATTCAACTCCACTGAAAGCTTGATCATGACATCCTAACTTTTTTTTTTTCATAAATTAATCAAATAAGTTTAAGCGGAAACTCAATTAAATGATTTTTTGGCTTATCTTCATTTCACCCATTAAAACCCCTCACTGTTTCATTTGTGTTAAGATTAAGGTTGCCCAAAGTTGCTTTCAGCTTACAGTTGCCCCAAACTCCAAAGGTCTACAAAACGAACAATTATTAGGTCCGGGTATTTACTGAGTATTGTTAGGTATTGCTTGGCAATAACGAGAAATACCGCTTTATGAAGATCAATACCGAGTAATACCGAGCAATACAGAGTAATACCGAGTTTTTCTAGAAAAAACTCGGTATTGCTCGGTGTTGCTCGGTTTTACTCGATATTGTTGGATATTTGTCTTCACATAATAGTATTTCTCGTTATTGCCAAGCAAGTGCTTGCTATGTGACGCCATTTAGTGCCGGCCAAACGTACTTTCACGGACCAAATAAAAGTTCCTACAAAACACACCTTGTTCCCCAAACCAAAAGTAAACGAACCCCTAAAAAAAAAACTCAAGAAATAGAAACAAAAATCAGAAAGCAGAAGAGATTAAACCTCCATAGAGATCCACAGTGCGGGTAAAATGGGGAACGACGCGGTCAACTATTCTGTGCGAAAGCGGCAGAGGCTTCCGGCGAGCCTCCCCAACGAGATTCCCAATCTCCTTAAGATCACCGTAGAGTAAGCGATACCTGCTTCCTCGAATCCCCTGCGCCCTCAGCTTGCGTTCCAATCGCCGTGGCTGGAACCATAACCACTCCGCCGCCGACCATCCGACCCAACCCGCCGCCGCCAACGTCACCACTGTCGCCGCGAACGCCAACAAATACCCCAACTCCATGTCGCAGCTTCCGAGGAAAAGTGTTCAAGAAGGTTTTCTGGCTTTGAGCTCTCTTATAATGTAAATTTAAAAGAAATTTAATATGCTTTAAATATTTTAAATTATTTAAATAGATGTAAAATAAATGTAGATAATTTGTTTTCATTTGGAGTAAAATAAATATAATATAAAGCTCTGATGGTAATAGCGAGTGGCTAGCAGCCGTCAGCTGATAGCGATAGCAGACGATGGAATTGACGATAGCAATCAATGGCTAATAAGGTGGTGGTGTGCGGAGAACGATAGTAGCAACAATGAAAACTATCGGGGGCCATCTGTGGTAGCCCGTGGCAAGCTATGATGGCCAAAGATTGTGTTTGGTGATTAGCGGTTTTGACGATAATGGCAGAAAATTTACAAGTTATTTGAAAAATTGGTCAAATGTAACATTTTCTAGATAATAAAATTGAAATAGAAAATGAATTTTAAGTGCTTAAAAATTTATTCTTCATTTTTTTTACTTCAAACTATAAACATCATTATATTTTTCAAAATCCTTACATCTGCAATACTTAACTCTATTTTACTTCAAAACAAATGGCCCTCAACATCATTGAAAAAAAAAGACTAATAGGTCTCGAATTGATATTGAACTGCCACAAACTCAATCATTTACATGCAATTTATCTTGGTCCATCGAGCCCTCAAACAAAAAATTTTGTGTCAATTTTTGTTTATAATACAAACTCCCCATTGAGTTGCTGGGGACGGAAGGGATTTCTATTTACCTCCCTTTGGTGTATGAGCTGCTTCTAGGGATGTGGCTTTTGTTATATGCTGCGGGTAGCTTCCTGTTGCTCTCTTCATGTTTTGGTCCTAGGAAGGTTGCATAGGCAACCTGGGGCTTGTTATTCGGCTGGTTTTGATACTGGATAATGATGTAGCTGCTAATCATCTCTTTGGACGGCCTTGCGGGCAACCAGGGGATATCTGATCAGTCTCGTCGGTTCTCAATTGATTTATGTATTGGATTAGCAGTCTGAGTCATGTTTGAGTTTTTGCCTCTTTTTGGTAACTTCTTATCTTTGTTCCAGAATCGTTTTTGGATCTTTTTGGGATGTATAGGTTTTTGGTTAGACTTTTCCTTTTGTTTGAGATATAATATTTTTATTATACCTTATATTTGTAACTTACTTTACATAGAAATATATGGGCTTTGACCCTCAATTTCCCAAGAAGCAATTTTTTAGAACAAAAAAAATCTAATTCAATTTTTTTTTTTTTTACAAAAACTGTTTAAAAAATCAATAAGAAAGATGTCCCAAATAAAGCAAAAATTTGATTGGATCAATCTTGGCTGTTTATTTTTCCTTAAAGCAGATTTTTATTATAAAAATTTTTCGTTCAAGAAAATTTTAAACTAAAAATTTATTTTAGGAAATAATTAGAAAATTATTCAAACAAAATCTAAATAATATAAATGGTCCTAATCATACTTAAGCACATCCATTTTAATCTATTAAGTCATTGAACATATCAAATTTGAGTTGATTTAATCTTATCGTTTACATTATTATCTAGTTAAAAAAAATTGATGGAGAAATAATTTCAAGCAATCAGCCAGGCATTTTAGATTATTTATTGTCAAATTTAGTGCCAGTACAAAGTAGAAAAATTGATATCAAGAAATTAAAAATACACTCATGAAAATCATCTCTTAACAGCCGCTATTAGCCCTCTAACTCACAAACCCAACCCAAAACAGCCACTACCAATCCTCTAACTCACAAATCCAACCCAAAACAATCCACTACAAGTTTTCCAACTCAAGAATTCAACTCAATGAGCGAAATTTAAATTAAAAAGAGAGAGAGAGAGGAAGAGAAATATTGTGACTTGATCCCTCGACACAAGCGTCGTCGCCTCACTCGTCAAGGTATAATACTCGTTAAGAATGCATTAAGTCACCACAGAAATGCATTATGCAAATAAATCGTTTGTGTGGGTTAAGCAACATGTGGATGTCTCACGCGAATGCATTACAGATATCATGCAAATACATTATGTAACTCGTGCAAGTGCATTATACCAATCAGTAAATGCATTATGCAGTTATGCAAATGCATGATGTTATTTATGCAAATATGACAATCAAATAAATATATTATGCAAATCTTGCAGATATATCATACCAATCACATAAATGTAACAAGTAAATCATATAAATGCTTTGTGATATAAATATGATACATATCATGTACATCATTCCAATTTTAATTTCAAAAGTTTTCAACTTGATTATTCCTCAAGATTCGTGCCCGATCAAGATAATTTTTTTAGGATGTATCAATAATAAATTCCAAAAAAAAAAAACATTTTGAACTCATAAAATTCGCTCTCAAAGATTATCATCCTTGATTCCCCTTCAAGTTTACTATGATGTGGGCATCTCATAACCTCACGATAGGAGCTAATGACCTCCTTGTAGTTGCTAGAAAGAGTAATGACTTCAACAATCAACCACCCCCTCATCAATCATCATTATTACTTGCAGCCTTTCTAACACTGACTTGAGCATCAATAGCTGGCAATCTACCTCTTGTCAAAATCTTGTTGGGATTCTTCCAAAAAGATCTTCAAGTAGTTTCTACTCCAACATTCAATAGTAAATATATAATCATCTCCAGATCTACATCTTGACAATAGAAACTTAAAAAAACTCAGAGAGATAATGAATGGTTTTGTTTATATGTACAAAAAGAAGTTTTTGAGATATTTAACAGGCATTAATGAATGTATGTGAAATGTATAGTTTAAGCGTATCATCTCTATATACAATATTAAATTTAATTGAGTATATTAAACAAACAGACAAACAGTCTAAGCAGCCTCATTTCAGCGCTCTCTCCTATCCTTCTTGCTATCTAAAGCTGAAGTTTTGCAGATTGGGCACAAATTCTTTATCAATAACCATTGCTTTATGCAGTCAGCGTGATAGGCATGACCGCAGTCAATACTTCCTATGATCTCATCCTCCTCATATTCTACCTGCATTACACAGTCAGTTCATTATCAGTATCTTTAGTTAAAGTAGTAATACAAAGTAGCACGAATTTTGATGCATTACCTGGCATATACTGCACGTTTCATTCTCCTTTAATAATTGGGTCAGGGGTTCTAATGACAAGGCTGTTTCTTGAGGAACATAAGTCTTCATCTTTAGGTGTTTGATGATGAACTCTTCTGACAACCCAGTTTTAACAACTCCAATCTGTTCCTCCAAAGCTAGAAGCTCCTGTTAAGAGAAAAAATAATAATAAAGGCATTCTAATTAAAGTTAAGTAATATTTCATTTTTTAATCGTTTATTGTACCTCATATGACATGTCATCTATATCTAGTCTCATATCTTCGTGATGGTCGATAGCATTCACGACGCCATAAAATCCTGAAAGATCCATCAGAGCAGCATCCTACAAAGTAAATGCCCGAGCACACAAGCCAAAAAAACAGGAATATTAGTAGATGCCAAACTGTCTTTATAGGGTCTGATTCAAGGGCAATTCATTAAAATACGGGAGAAGTAATAAACCTTCACTGCTATCAACTTCCCAGGATTTTACTGCATTGCAAACTAACTGAAAAACACTTGAGTCTTTAGTTTGTTGAAATGAGTCAATCAAGTTTCAAGTCCCTTACCCTTTTGAACCTATAAAAACCCTTATTTAAGGGGAAAAAAAAACAAACTAGACCCAACTAGTTCAACCAAGCCAGCTCCTCTCCAACCTGATCTCCATGATTGCTAGGGGTGTAGATAAATAATCCGACCCGAAAAATCTAGATTTGAGTTAACCCGTTTAATAAACAAGTCAAGTTCATATTGAGTTTTTCAACTCGTTTATAAAACATGTAAGGTTTGAGTTAACCTGCAAACACATTTTTTTTCCAAAAATGATTTGTTTAATATAATTGTTTCTTTTTTTTTTCATGTGGGTATAATCTTATTGTTTTTTATCAAATATCATAAATTCTACAGTTAATAAGTTACAAAAAAATTTATTTAATCAAAATAAATTAACGGGTCAAGTTCGGGCATTCAAGTTGCTAGTTGTTTTTGACCCATTTATTAAACAGGTTGGGTTTGAGTTTAACTGGATTTTGGTCAGGTCAATTTCAAGTCGAACTCAAGCCCGACCCAACAACCCTCTTTGACACCCCTAATGAC
Organism: Dendrobium catenatum; assembly: GCF_001605985.2. Classification (NCBI taxonomy): domain Eukaryota; kingdom Viridiplantae; phylum Streptophyta; class Magnoliopsida; order Asparagales; family Orchidaceae; genus Dendrobium; species Dendrobium catenatum. The sequence continues at coordinate 254,070 of NW_021435845.1, read as the reverse complement.
TACCTCCTCATGCCCCTATTTATTTAGGAACCAGGATTCCTAGAGCATAGCCAACAAAACAAGCGGATGAGGGCAAGAGAGTGGGAGAAAGAGGAGAGCGAGCAACAAGCAAGATGGTGATCAATCAAAAATAGGGCAAAAGATGGAAGTCGGCTCGTCGCGTATAGCATATGCAAGAAAGAGAAAGGAAGAGGATATTCAAGTTTCATATTTGACAATTGTGGCGTCTTCGACAAGTCCATCGATGAAGAAGCTAAGGGAGGAGATTGGGGATGAAGTTTTGTATATTCCCTCTTCTTCTTCATCTTCATCTTCATCTTCATCTTTATCTTCATCCTAAACTAAATTATTTCTCCTAACTTAATATTACCATATTCTACTAAGGATGTTTGGGATAAAATAAACCACAAATAAATTTTAATGTTCATGTTATTATAAAGGTTTTATCTTTTTAATATATGCATTTAACTACATAAATTATTACGTAGGATTTTCAAGCGATAACTTGGAAGATGCCAAGGTAGAATTTTAGTGAACTATATGTATAAAGGAAAGATTGAGCACAAGGATTATAAATAAATCTAAAACAATTCTATAAGATGTGATTAATGGAAGTTATGGCTGTTTAACTCATCTTATTTTGCACATAACTACATAATGCACATAAATGCTTAGTGGTTGAATTGATCTTAGGATGCAACATGGATCTTATAAGCATAGTGTTAATAATATTAAATGATGAAAATATTAAATTACTAATGTTTATGATGGATTAAATATGAGGGTTTAACTAGGGGGAAAATTATAAATTCATTAATTACAAGAACATGTCTAATTGATTATTTAAGTCATTAATGCTTTGATGTCCAATGCCATGAGTGAATGATTGATTTAGAATCTTTTGAATCTAGGATATGGAGCACCATGTGTTGAAGCAAGAAGATCAATGCATGATCAAAAAGCAGTTGTTTTTAGCCTTTGTTCGGCAAGTGACTATTTACTAAATAAGGGATAAATATATCCTTCCTTGTTAGAGGTGTATTTCTTGCTACGAGTGATTTGCTTTAATTATTAAAAATATATTGTGGAATGATTTTGTTTATTCATAGCATTTCACATGATCATTTTTACATGATGAGATAGTTAGCTTTTTAATGTTACTAGTTGCACAAATTCCATGTACATTAAAAATACATTATTCCAATAGCTGAGAAATAATTCTTGCACACCAATCATGAACTATGTTCTTATATAATTGAGTTTAATCATGTTATAAACTACATTAAAACTATTATCATAATATAAAATCTATATAATGTATGCTTGTGTTCGAGTATGAAGCATGTGTTGTCAATTAAATCGTTTTAGATGTTAGTTAGCTAAACATGGCATCAAAATGAAAACTCTATTAGAAATCAGTGAATTTTCATGGGTTTCTTTTATCTTCCTGGTTTTAGGATGACGTAGTATATCAACTATATATATAGTTGATAATTATAAAATGATTACTGAAACATTAATGAATGTATAAATACAGCATGTTGTAAGTAGATGTTTTAGTATTTTAACACAATGATCATTTGCTTGCATATATAAATTTTTATGAAGTCTATTAAATAATAAGCATTGTTAAATAAAATCCATATTTAAAAATCCTATCTTTAATGCATTGCCTAAAACTACTATGTATTATGTTAATTTTTATTTCCATCCATCTCTTTGCTAATATTTATGCCTCATGCCTTATCATTTATATTTTACACAATGGAGCTTCATCTATTGAGTTTGTTTAGCACAAACTCATATCTATTATTTTATTAATTTTCAAGTTATGCATCATCTAGACGAGAGCTTTTAGACTAATGTTTCATGTTCATCTTTGAAGGTTAACCCTCCATCACTCCCTCTACATACACTTGACATTACTTGTAACCTTATTTTTTTCCTAGAAATGTTCTTGGTTTATCACCTTGCATGATTATAGAAGCTGATGCCGTATAAGCCCATCCATATAAAACATATGATGATGCAAATCTAGATCAATTTCAATTTACCTTTATAACTATTAAAATTAAATACCCACGTGGCCAACAGACGGGCTTTTTGAAAGTGCATAGTGTATAGGGATAATAAATTAAACCTTTAGTAGAAGTTTAAATCAACCGGGCCCTTCAATAGACAAATTACCAAAAGAATCAAAAAATCATGCTGCACTAGCTAAAGCAAAAGAGAAAATTGTTGAAGTTGCATAGCAAATAATACCACAGATTGTGATGAGAGTTGAGCACAGGAAACATATCTAACTTGTTACCATGTACAGAGCAGGAGAAGAGAAACAAACTAGAAGGTATGATATCATTAAATGGGTGTGCGTTAAAAAATGTTTATATTCCTCACATTGCACAATTTTTAACAAACATCATTGTTGTTAGCATTATAATAATTTTTGCAAACATTTTATTTTCCATTGCTTGTTGGTTGTGCTTCCTTGTTGTACTAGTGTTATCAACTCTATTAAATGCAATAAAATATTATTTGCATTCTATTGTTTCTACTCTTTATAATTGTTTGCATAGAAACTTTCTCTTGTGAGGACAAAACATGTTTAATCGATCTTGACTTTGAAACTTACTTTAATAATTGAGATTAATCATTTCATTATGTCCCGCATCGTCAGAGTATACTGTCTACTGGACCCAAGGTCTGACAAGAAAAATCTGTTTGAATATGATCTATCACTGGCAAACTATAGAATCCCATGGAGAATGATTTTCCCTGTTGTAAAATAGACTTCGCCTCATCTGTATGGCACGCATAGGTATTCATGAGTAAGTTGGAGAGAGAGAGAGAGAGAGAAGGGGGTGTAAACGATTGTGTTTGCAGTTGGCTCACTAATTTTCTCCCTTTCCTTGAGAATAAAGAAAACAAAAAAGCCAACACGGGTAATGCCCTTATCAACTAGCTAATATGCTGCCTAAAAGTTGCATCGCATGCATTAATGGGATGGAATCTATTTATGACGCTCAGCAAAATAGTTTCCAAACACGAAGCTTCTTGTCAGATTGATGCATTCATACTATTTTTTTTCAAGCTAAACATTATAAGGTAGAAAGGAAAAAAACACAAAAATTAGAGAAACATGATTCACCTCAGCTGAAAGGAGCCTTAAACTCCCACCAAAAAATTGTTGAGCTGGTTGTGGTAGTTGCCGAGGCCTATAAGTTTGATCAACACTAGCAGAAAAGTGTGGGAATGTGGATCCCACATCCATACCATCAGCTGAAAGATTTGAGTTGGAGCTCAAGTTGTTGACAGGGTGCTGGTAGGGAGCCGGTATGTGTGCATGATGGCTGTAACCATGAACTTGCACATTATGGGTAGCTGGATGAAAATTAGGTATTGAAGATGGATGTAGGAACATCGCTGAATTTGTGGCAGATGAATTAGAATATGCCTGCATATTTGTGCTTGCCTGGTGCAAACGCCCTGGATTTAGGTTTCTCCCTGAGTCCATTTGTTATGATTAGATATTCAACTTTGACACATACGGGGGAATTTAAATAACAATTGGATATGAAAGATTCAATTAGCGTTAGAAGTACAAGAAATACCAAGGCTGTCTAAACCTAAAAGGTTAATAATTATCAGATAAAATGAAATGTAATAATTAACTAAATGGTATATAGAATTTAAAGCAACAGCAGGAAAGAACAAGATTAGGATACTCTAGAAAAGCTTATCCGAGAAAGAAATAGGACAATGGATGCTCGTTTTAGCATAATGCATTAAAAAAGATCTTACCTTGCAAGAATCTAAGAGTATTGTTGTAATTCCAATTGACGCCTCCATTAACAATGTTATTCCCATTCCCATACTGTGAAACCCAAGCATTATTGGTAGGCTGGAAGGGGAGCATCATATATGACCCTGGAAGTAAGCAATTTTGATGAGGTAGGACAGCAGACTCTGGCTGAAGACTACCGGTAACTGATCTGCTCCTTACACTTCTGTAAGATCCTTCGGCTCCTGGCAGAGAAGCTCTCATTCCATATTCCGAGGGAGTAAGACTAGTTGGATCCATAATACCAGGCACAGATTCATATGATTGTCCCCACAGTGGTACTCCACAGTTGGAGTGATACGTAATAGTTGAACTTGAGCTTGCTGAGCCATTAAGATTGTTATAGATTCCTGAAATCATTTCTGTATCCTTTCTTTTGCAAGGCCTCCTATCGCTATCAACAAGATGATTATGGCTACCAAATTCATCCACGTTAATTCCATTGTCCGTTGGGTTGATGTTGGAAGGCAATTGTTCAGCCATCAAATTGCTCTGATGAACAGGGAAATTTCTGCCAGCGGGTGCAAGCAACATATTAGAGTTATAAATGTTTGATGGACCAACAACACCTAAACCAAGATTTTGGAAAGCATGACAGTTCTGAATGTTATACTGATTCTGATGTAGCATGAACGTTTCATGATAATCCCTAAATTGATGAAAAAAATCCACACTATTCCCTGGACCTGAAAGAGACGGATGACAATTTCTACTTGTATAATCAGAAGAATTTCCAGTAAAGCCATGGTCGCGATGAAGACAACTATCCCTTGGTTCTGAGTCCAAATCAAACATCTGCTGCGTGCATAGCGTGCTTCTCTGCCCCATGCTGATCAACTAGCTTGTGCAATTATTTTGAACTCAAAAAGCTGGTAACCTATGGTCACAACAAATCAGCCACAAAACAGAGAAACCTGTAATGTTTCTGTAGAATCAGGTACACCGTCACAAATGATGTGCGACATTATCATAGTAAATTTTGAATGCAATAGAAGTGGTGAGTACTTAAGAATGTTCAAAACATTCTGCAGATAAAATTTTGTGCAAGTGACAACAATTGAACGGTTAAAGAGCCCCAACAAACCGTCGCAGAGTTGCACATTCCATGTTTTCCATATAACACCTACAAATAATTCTACAAGATACATCATCTTGGAGCTACAGTTAGTTCCTACAACACCTCCCGAGATTTATTAAAGCTAAACCAGCTAATAACAAAGAGATGTATCATAGATAAATTCTGGATCACAAAAATCAGATACCAGGGATAACATAAACTGGTCGCTTTCAAGACATAGGTATCAAGCATCACGTAAGACATTAGGCATCTCATGCCCAGGCCCACGATAGACGAGAGTCTCATGGGCTAGAAATGCAATTTTTTTTTTATAAAACAACTTAACAGGCAGTGAGGCTAATAACCAATTTGTTATTTTCTTCATGTCCGCCTTTTTCTGGAACTTCATGGAATGCTATCTTTAAATTGTCTCCTTCCTTGGGTTGGTCCGCCTCAAAAAACTGTAAAATATAAGTTTAAATTTGTTGGATGGCCTAATTAGATCAACCCGCAACCTAAGAGATCTGAGTCTGACTTCTAAGCCCTATCAAAACCATTCCTTACCAATTCAGATGCAGTAGTTACTTGAAATAAACGTCCATCAAGCCCCTCAGATTGGGTTTACGTCATCATCTAGATAGAAATTTTTTAAAGTTGAAGTAGGGGTTTATAGGGATAAAGGTGCAAAACCACCCTTATTTCAATTGAAATCAGAAATATTTATGTTTTGATGTCTCAAATAATATATCTTTTCATGGCTTTAGCTGAGGTTTTACAATCTCCTGCAAGCTTCTACTAGTTTAAAACAAAATACAGTCATATACTCATATTTCCTAGTTTACTACAAAGGTTTCTAAATAGAACAATTTTTTAGCTCAACATTCCACCATTATTACTTTGGGTTTAGGTTGCAGGAGAAGGAAAAGGTTTACACCTAGCAAAGCCAAGCCCATCCAGACTGAAAGTCTAAAATTCAAAAATGTTATCAAAATGCAAAGTTCAGCTACCCTAATAAAAAAAACCTTTTTCAATGCGTACCAACCAAGAACAAATATGATACAACGCTCAAAGTAGTAAAAAAGACCAAGCACCATAAGAGGACCCTAATGTTTCCATGATTTGGCCAAAACAACAGCCTGCATTCACAGGAGAATGGAGAGGAACCAATCAAATGTCAAAAAAACCCCACATAAACAAACAATAGGGCATAAATAAATGCACTGGCAAACCCAATTATACCCAGTTTAATTACAAAACGAAGCCCCAAATTTCTCTACCCAACAACAACAACATCAAGCCTTTATCCCACTACGTGGGGTCGGCTACATGAATCCTTTTTCTCCATTGTGTCCTATTAAAAGTCAAATTCTCATTTAAATCTAATAAAGCATTCTCTACCCAACAAATGGAAAAAATCCTAATACCTTACAGAAGTACAAGAAACAGGAAAAAACAACTGCCATATACAATTGCAATTTGTAGGATGACCTACTCCTAGGGAACACATTCCTCACCAAATCAGATCTATTGGTTACTCCATTCCAAAAAAGCATTCAAATCATGCTTATCTCACCTAGACCTGTACATCAAACAGGTGATTTTACACTCTCAAGAAAACTTATAATAACAAAATAACAAAATAAAAGCTCAGATTTCATAGTTAATTGGAAAACGTTTCTAAATAGAATAATCTTTTTGCTCAACACTCCACTCAATTGCATAAAGTTGAGGTTGTGGGATAAGGTAAAAAAGTTTACACCTAGCAATGTACAGTCAAAGCAAGTCCAACCACAGTGAACCAATCTAAAATTCAATAACTTTAACAAAAGACAAACTACGACAGGCCCCACAATAAAAAAAAAACTATCTTTTATGAAAAATACTACCAAGAATGAAGATGATGAATGCTCAGAATAGTAATAAAGAGATAAAAAACTACAAGGCAGGTCAAAAAAATATCATAAATTTACAAAATAGAAGATAAACCAATCCAGTATCACAAAGCCACACAAGTGTATAACCAAATATGGCAATAAAATTAACTTTCCAAAACCCAAGCACACCCAATCTCACCAAAAAGCAAAACTCCGAATCTCTAAACCAAAACAAAAACCTACTAATATCATATAAAAGTACAAAAACCACATAGAGGCAAAATAACTTTAGAGAAGTGATACTATAAGATGTCAACTTGAATGCTCCTTGAAATTTTTGCCTCTCTTCCTATCACAATTTTTTTCAATTTCTCAGGAACCGCAACTAACTACAACCTAGAAGCATGCACAAGCTCCTTATTTCATCCTTCTAACTCAAAGAGTTTAAGATGGTGGAAGTAAAAAGATAATTTAAATTTTGATTTCGAGCTAATCCATAATAACAATTTTCTAACTAAACAATGAGCATGTTATTATCCAAGAAGAAAAGTATAACCAAGATTTATCCCAGATTCATTTGTTTTGAATTTACGCATTATCATATAATATTAGTTAGACAATATATTACCCAATTCTCTCCCATGACTCAATAATGTAATAATGCATTTCAGATCTCTCAATTAGCTATGCCACAAAAGTCATTGGTCAACAATAGCAAAAAGAATATCGTTTCCCACAAAATAATAAGCCGTAAATGAATACCAGATCATGAACAAGTTAGTAGGCTATTGGCTACATGACAACAATGCTCTCTAAAACATTTCAAGGAACGAAGTAGCCTTGAAGCAATTCCTCAAAGCTTAACCCTTTGAATATTAAATTTCATTTTGTTAAATAAAAAACAACCTATATCACTAGCAAATAGACATTTTGTTTAAAAATAGCATATTTTTTAGCTGCATGAAGAAAGGCATAAATGAAAAAGCATAATGTTTATTAAATAGAGAAATATTGGGATCCAACACCTCATTTACATCCTTCGCAATGTTTAAATTCTCAACTAAATCATCCACATACTACTCTCCTAAGCACAATATACTATCGAAGCTTAAGATAGTAATCTCAAATTTAGATAGGGGAACTTTATCCTGATGAAAGAACTAGGAGCCTGTGAATAGAAGAGTTTAGAAAGAAATGCCAATGAAGAAATATAATAAACGAGGACAATTAAGAAAAAAAAAGTCAAATAGAAGAAGATAAGGAAGAGAGCATGAATCTAGTAAAAATAATACCAACACTAAGGCCTCGTTTGAGACAGCTTAATTTTACCTCTTATTTTCGTGGTTTGAATGTGACGTATGCTTTTTTGGAAACTCCATTTCTTTACCATTTTGAGAAGCGTTATGGTAGTAGCTTCTCCGTTTAAAACCTCCAATTCTTCTATTGACGTTTTTGAAACGGAAAAGGTAAAGAAACTAAACAAAGCCTAAGAAGATGAGGTTGGCGATGGTGCCATAAGGTGTGAGTAACATCCAACATATAAGAGAATATAGTCCTATCAACTATACCCCACAATCTCAGCATAAATGTCTTAGAAATTTTACATCATCTCCTTGCCAGAAGAATGGAGCTTTTAACAACTTCAATAGGATGTCACCAACAAAATGAATTTGATCAAAATTCAAAGTAACTTATTGCGGACCAATTCTCAGATATCTATCAGAAGCTTAAGACGAATAAGTTTGTTTTGAGAGCTTCTTGTTGGAGATAAAAGATGCAAAAATTTAGATTTTGACTCAAAAAAGTTTACCCCATGGAGCTGAGCTCAATGTAAAGTTGGGAAAGAGGGAAATTTAGAGCATCTTTTAATGTGCCACCACTTTTTCTAATGAGTTTTTTTCATGTCAGTGTCACCCATGGATGTGAGGCTAATCAACAAAATGCTAATCAATATATATATGAAAAAGATTCCAGATTTGGGCAATAATAAGTTTTGAAATTTTGAAGTTCTTCACCTAGGTGGAGGCTAAAAAACCGACTTCAACTCTTATTGGATATCATAGTTACCTTACACACTATGTTTTACCCGATACTTCACCAGTTTTATTTTCACAATCATAAGATCAAGAAATTTAGATTCTTATTAAGATTCCTCGTCATTTTATTTTCTTATGGGAAAATTAGATCGTTTAAATTAAAAAAAATTGTAAATTATTCCGAGTGAAAATTTATGTACCCAACATCGATTATTAGTTTTAGACTTTAAGATAAAAGGGCAAAAGATAAAGAATAAAGTAAAATGATATTCTAGGATTAGATGGGGCTTTTAAAGAATATTAATAAAAATATTTTTTAATATGGTTTTAGATCTTAAGATTCCGTCTATACATGAGGATGCTAATGTTATATGAGAAAAAGTGGCTATGATATTAAGAATATTGCAAAAGATGGGCTTAGAGTATCAAAGAGAAAAGTTCCTAATAGTAAAAATAGTTGGTGGTGGAATCCAAATGTGCAAAAAAAGATAAAAAATAAGAAGATTTGTTATAAAAATTGGTTTACATGTTAAAATTCTAATAATTGGGAAATATATAAAGAGGCATGTAAGGAATCTAAGAAAGCAATATGTGATGCAAAGATCTTAGCATTTAATAATTTATATAATAGATTAGATGCTAAGGAAAGAGAAAGATATATGAATAAATTAACCAAACAAAGAGATAGGAGTAATAAGGATTTAGTTCAAGTAAAGTGTATTAAAGATGAAAATCAAAAAGTATTTTTCTTAGAAGATGATATTCAACAAAGATGGATGAGATATTTTGCTACACTTTTTAATGAAAAATGTGAAAATGCAATTGACTTTAATGACCTTGGCGCCCTAAATAAAAATAAATATTTATGTTTTTATTGACATATTAGTAAAACCAAAGTTAGAGATGCTTTAAAGAAAATGCTGTGTGGAAAAGCTGTTGGACCTGATGATATTCCAATAGAGGTGTGGAAATGCTTAAGATATGAAGGAATTTCTTGGCTTACTAAACTTTTTAATATTATTTTGAAGATGAAAAAGATGTCAGATGAGTGGAAAATGAGTGTGTTAATTTCTATTTTTAAGAATAAAGTGATGCACAAGATTGTGCGAATTATAGAGGAATTAAGTTAATGTGTCATACTTTAAAACTATACGAGCGAGTTATGGAGTGTAAGTTGCGGTGTGATACTAATGTTTCTCAAAATCATTTGGATTCATGTCGGGTAGGTCTACTATGGAAGCCATACATTTATTTAGAGGTTTGATGGAGAAATATAGAGAGAATAAGGAGGATATTCATACGATATTTATTGATTTAGAGAAAACATATGATAAAGTCCCAAGAGAAGTGCTATGGAGAGTTCTTGAAAAGAAATGAGTTAATAATGGTTATATCTAAATCATTAAAGATATGCATGCAAGAGCTATTACTTGTGTTCAAACACAAGGTGGTTTGACCAAGTATTTGGTTAGATTACAGCAAGGGTTAGTAAGCCCATATCTTTTTGCTTTAGTCATGGATGTTCTCACTAGACATTTGCAAAAGGATGTACCTTGGTGTATGCTTTTTGTTGATGATATTCTTCTTGTTGATAGGACTAGAGAGGGAGTTGAGGGTAAACTTGAATTATGGAGGTCAACCATAGTTTAAAGGTTTTCACTTGAGTAGATCTAAAACTAAATATATAGAGTGTAATTGTATTAGTAATAGACCTAGTGAGGGAATTGTGACTTTGGGCGACCAAGTCATTAATAAGAGTACATGTTTTAGATATCTTGGATCTATTGAACAAAACGATGGTGAAATAGATGGGGATATTATCAGCATAATTCAAATTGGATGATTGAAGTGGAGGAATGCATCGGGCTTATTGTGTGATAGAAAAGTCCCCCTCAAACTTAAGGAAAAATTCTATAAGATGGTGGTGAGACCTACAATGCTTTATAGTGTCGAATGTTGGCCATTAAAAGAGAAGCATAATACTAAGTTAAGTGTTGTAGAGATGAGGATGCTCATGTGGATAAATGGCTTTACCCTTAGAGATAGGATACAAAATGAGCATATACGTGAAAAGGTTGAGTAGCTCCAGTGGAAGATAATATTAGAGAAAGTCGCCTTAGATAGTTTGGTCACATAAAATGGCAACCTCCGATGACCCGGTTAGGAAAGTAGAGATATTAAATTTGACTTATGTTAAAAAAGGTAGAGGTAGACCTAAAAAGACTTGGTTAGATAATATTAAAAATGATCTTTCTTTATTAGATTTAACAAGAATTTGACTTTTAAGATAACACAATGGAGAAAAAGGATTTATGTAGCCGACCCCACGTAGTGGGACAAAGGCTCGATGTTGTTGTTGTTGTTGTTGTTGTTGTTGTTGTATTAAGATTCCTCATCATGTCTCCTTTTTCTTAGAAAATCAATATCAATTTTCTACTTGTTGAACTTTTTATATAGGGATTCCAAAGAGGGCCTGGTATAATGCAATGCTGAGGGAGAAAATAAAATATAAGAATAAAATATTACTCGACAATATCGAAACAATAATTGTTCCACATCTTTCTCAAAATTAAATGCAACTTTTAAATCAATTTTGCTTTGAAGCCATTTTCCGCTTGTTCGATATGTGTTCCTTGGCCAGGGATTCTCCACTTACACCAAAACTTAAAAAAGTGGAGACAAGCTTGATTGTTATTGTTCATAGGGAGCAATAACATCATCATTCCTTATTCCAAAAATTTAGAGTCAGGGTTATGAATCATTAATCTCTAATGATTACAAACTAAGTGTTGCATATTGTTGAAACTTTATTGTGTGCAAAACTTTTGCCATAAACTTATAGCTATGTTACCCTTAATCAACCTCTTTTTCCTCCACATAGTCCTACATTAATTTTGTCACCTATCTTACCGGTTCACCATCTATCATTCATTTCATGAGCCAAATTCAATAATTTTTTTCACTGTTTTATATTTAATAGGTATACTAACACTATACAACTTTATAACACCATCTTAACATTCTCATTCTTCCAAACTCAATTTGATTATCAATGATTTCTTTATAATCCCACTCCCTAATCGATAGAGCATAGCTATTAAGGAATGATTATCGAATGATTCCATAGATTCATATGGAAGGTATATCTATAAACTTAAGATAGCTAAATGTCCTATTACTTACTTGAAGAGCTTCACCCACGACAAATAAGAAAATAAATAAACAAAAAAATCAGTGATTACAACAACTTGATCTGAAATCACCCTAAAGCTTTGAATTGATTGGAGTTGGAGTATTGGAAAAAAGGGTTAATGATTTTGGAGAAAATATAGCATGGAAAGATTTTTCTTCTGTAATTGGTCAGATCATCAAAAGGCCTAGTTGCTCATCAACATCTTGAAAATATTTTTCTTAACCATCATGTACATTAGTAAGGAGAATGAAGCATTAAAGAGTTGCACTATTGATAAAATTGAACTGACTTCCCAACCTTTTATAAGGAAAAAAATGTGTAATTAATTACCCATGTTCTTGCAAAACCAAAGGTAAGTAGAGTTACTCTACTTCTATCCAATGTGGATGCAAGCCACTATTCCGATCTTTTGTGGTAAAAGCGTCTCAAAAAGTACTGCAAAACCATGATGTAATGAAAATAATGAAAGAATGATACGGCGAAGAATGATGCAGAACTGAGAAATTAAACCAATTTATTGAATAGTTTAGATGGAACTCAAAGGCTAATTACTATACCTGAATGTTTTATTTGCGGTTTTCTATAATGCATACAAGGCAACAAGAATATGAAGTCTTTGTAATAGGTCTTGAAATTTGAAATGTGTGCCGCTAGGGCTGCCTCATCTTGCCTACAAGTCATGGGAATTGCTTCATGATTGATTTGTCCATGCAAACCGAATCTAACTTATTAAACCTAAATATTGTGTATGTATATGAAATGAACCAAATGACTCAATTTGGTTCAAGAATCAACTATTGAAATTGTAAACTTAGTTAGCATACACTTATTCCATATTTCCATCTAAACAATCACTTAAAGTAGAGCTCAATTGAAGGTATTATCACTATTATTTTCCTTTAAGTCCTCAACATATATAAATAGAATCATCATCGGCGAAGTCTTGGCATCAAAGTTTTCTCCCCAAAATAATTCAAAAGAGAAAGGGAGAGAGAGAGAGAGAGAGAGAATAAACAACACATTGGCTATCTTTTGATCTTAAATAGGAGAGGCTGAGTGATATCAATGAACAATTCGTGTACCATTAAGCATCTCACTTTCAATTCAATCAATAAAGTTCAATTTATTCATCCTGGGGTTTCAAGTAAATAACCTTTTATGCTACCTAAATCATAGTTCTCAAAAGCTTCAAGCAACCTCAAGGTGACGGGGCTATCCAACACCTAAGACACTAGGCATCAGTGCATTACCTTAGGCACTTGCTCAAGTACCATGGCATGCTAATTTTTCATAGTGTAAAACTAGAATCATCACATTAAACTATATGGGAAATATAATGAATTTTCAAGTTTCAATGCATTCCAACGTCCTAAAACTTGCAAAATACATCATCTTAAGAACAATAAAATTAGTTAAGTTTTTAACATGTGTAGCACAAGGATAATCAAATCTTCACTATGTATTCCATTTTTCTCATCATCAATACTCTTCTATCCATTATTGGATTTTGATCTCTCCATCTTTTCTTCTATCTCCACAAATTCTTTCTCTTCATCCGTGAGATATTAACTTTAGAATTTGAAGTTGTTGCACCTAGTTGTAGGTTTGTAAACAAACCGAATTGAACCGAGCTGATAATGTTCATGTCCATGTTTATGTTCATTTATTATAAGTTTGTTCATGTTCATTCAAGCTCGATTCGATCTTTCATATTCGTGTTCAAGCTTGGTTCGTTTAAGTTGATAAATAATCATGTTTGGTTCATGTTCGATTAGTTTCGTGCTTATCAAGCTTTAAACAAACATGTTCACGAACAAGCTTTATCGAGCCTACTAACAAACATATTCGCAAAAATTTCTATCGATTGTTTCAAACTATCAAACGAGAATGTTTGTGAACATATATAGTGATTTTTTTTAGTTACCAAACGGGCCTATTCGCGAGCATATCTAATAAGGGTTTTAGAACTATCAAACAAATTTGTACACGAACACATCTAGAGAGTATTTTTGAACTACCAAACGAGCTTGTTCACAAACAAACGAGCTATAATTCTTCTTATAAAAAAACTTGTTCTAGAATAACTTATTATTATATTTTTAAATTATAATAAACATAAAATATTTATATTAGATTTATTAAATTTTCGTATCAAATACAAATCGAGCTTCTTATCGAGCTTCATATCAAGCATGTCACGAGCTTACAACAATATTGTTCATGACCATAAACGAACCGAACACATAGTTGTTCAAGTTTGTTATTATAACAACGAGTATTTAAAAAAAAGTTCAAGCTTATTTGATTATTTAATTAAATGATCACGAAAGAGCTTAGATCGAGCCGAGCCTCAAGTAAATTGTCGAACGCTCAGTTCATTTATAGCCCTACCTAGTTGATCTAACTTTTTCCCCAATGCACATCAATATTTCTCCAATTCTAAATGCTCTATTGAAATCAGTTCATATCACATTATAATGACCAAAAACAAAAGTATCTTCAATGTTTGAAATATTAGACACATCTTAACAATTAAAACACCTTACTAATGAAACTAGCTTGGGAGATGTGTCGCATGCCATGTCCTCGCCTCCTATCACTCCAACATCAAGGTGAAAACTAAAATTTCCTTTGAAAAAACTACTTTAAAGTCATCTCTAATGATTCCTCAATCTATATTTGAATTCTGCAAATTGTTGACAGCCTAACATAAACATTTGTTACTTCAAGAATTGTTAGTATCACTTTAAAGCTAACTATCTTGGCAAGCGTCTGGATGCCAAGTTTGAATTGGCCTAGTTTCAGTATATGACCCTCTAGTTACTCAATTCATCAACCTCAATTAAAATACTTTGCTTGATATGTATATTTATATATATATATATATATATATATGTGTGTGTGTGTGTGTGTGTGTGTGTGTGTGTGTTTCCCTTCTTGCTCACTGAATTGGCTCATTCTAGAAATACTTTCACCTTTTATCATATCATTACTCCCCATATTTATTTACTCAGTTCTATTTTAAGTTGCAAATAAAACCTAGAATGATGAATGGTGAAGGGAAAAACATATGCCAATATCAAGTCATTTGGATACAACTTACAATAATAACCATATTATGGTGCACACTGCACAATAGTTCTTCTCTTTCGAGCTAACTATTTTCTTACTCCATCTCAAATAAAAACTTCAACAAGTATCATAACAACTAGCTCATATGCTTGTGTAAAAAGTTTATATAATAAATGTTAAAAATTTATTAAAAAAAAAAAAACTAAAAAACAATCAATTTCATAGATGGTACACAAAAAGTCACAGAACTGTAGAAATTATCAATCTCTAATGAAAAGAAACAACTATAAAGAACTTCAGTTTAGATAATAATACGTCACTTGGTTTTCACTCACCATTTGCAAGTCCTTTTGGCTATGATAGCATGTTAAGGATACAACTAATATGGAAGAAAACAACATTTAAGGAAATTAATAAGGCTGAAACCTTGATAAATAATAATGATCATGTTAATAGTAAAAAAGGACTTCTAAAAATGAAAATATGCTTGCTGTATTTTTTATAAGCAAAAGGAAAATCAGATAAAACATATAGGCGAAGGAAAAATAATGCCCAACATAAAGTTTGTTAACATCCACATTCTCTATATAGCACCCCAAGATATTTGGCAAACACACAAATTAAAAGAGGCCTGTGATGATGGTAAGCTCTAAAGCTCTTCCAACCTCTAAAAACCCTAACTTGATTAAATGTGCATTTAGAAGAATAGAACATTTTTCACCAACTCCACTAGGTTCCATAAAATAGGGCACCAAAGTATGCAAACTTTAAATTCTAAACCATAACATTGCCCAAAATTTCCCTTTTTTCTCAAGCTAACAGATAAAGGATTCAAACCATTCACCGCTTCTTCAGAGGGTGATGTTAAATACCACACCATCGTGTGACCAGTGTTAACTAATGGATAAACATAAACAACAAGATTCAAATAGTGTCCACTAACTTTCTCTAGTTTCTGCAGGCCACCGATATAATCTAATCCATTACCTATATACATTACACATTAAAATACTGCCCTCTAACTTTCTCCAGTTTCTCCAGGCCACCGACACGATCCAACCCATTACCTGCTCAAATAGTGTCCTCTGGCTTTCTCTAGTTTCTCCAGGCCATAGATAAAATCCAAGTCATGCATAGAACAACTTTTCAATGAGTACAATGACGATGGAAAATCATCAATCACACATCAGTCTCCAGAAAGCTCTGAGTTGCTGTTCCATCCATATCATTCACCAATTTTTCTTTCCCAAAAGATACCATAAGTTCCTCAAAGCTAACCGAACTAACATACACTAAACAAAATATCATCAATTACCAAACAAAATAAAATGTGACGAGTACCTTCAATATCTGAACAGATAAAAAGCCCTTAACTGCTCTCCCGAACCACTTCCCCCAAAATATCAGCACCCTTCTGCAACCATTAACAGCAAAAAAAACCTAAAATTGAAAAACAAACACCAACTCAGTTGGAAAAATACCAATTCCTCCATAGAATGCAAGAAATAGCATAACAAATCAAAAGATGCAAACCAAAAGTAAATAATAACCCGACGAGAAACCTCGAAGAAGGGGAAACGAATCCGCACAACCGCCGATAGATACAGTCGATCACCGGCCAAAAATCGGAGGCGAAATCAGCGATCAGCAATATCGCTGATTTCGCCAAGATCCAACAAGAATATAGAAGAAGGAAACTGGGTATGAGTAATTCTCCACAAGGGCCGGATGAGATGAAGCAGACAGGAGAGAAAGAAGATGGAGGATTCTGGGAAAATTTTGGACAGAAACACTTAATTCATCGGATAAATAACGGGTGAGGCGACAACCAATGGTGAGGTGCACCGCACCCAGAGAGTGACCCACCGTACGGACGGCTTAGATTGAACGATCTAGCGGTTAGTCTTGAAGAACCGGGACCACCGCTACTTTCTGAGACCCAAAAAGTGACCCGGTCTTTTCAGTAGTAGGCAGCGGGCTTTGGCGGCAGGTCTTCTACTACAGCCCACGTTTGGACTGTATATGCGCGGAAGAGCAAATATATTAATAGAAATAAATTAGTATGTATTTTATACCATTATATTTCTTATACTATAAATATGAATTAACTAACCATATATTATACTTACCTAATACTAATAAAATTTTTAATTATGATCTAAATTTTTTTCATATTAATATTCGGCTCAACAAATATTTAATGCTTGTATTTATTTCTTTAATTTATTGAATCAAATTGGAGGTGCTCATGAATAAAAAATTTAATTAAAAGTTATATATAAATAATAGCTTATTAGGATAAAAAATTTTGTGTTATGATCAGTTGATGTAAGTGTACATCGAGTTTCGCTTTAAAGTTCTTAGATTTGCACTAAGATTAGTATTTTACATGATATCTTAAATTAAACTAATTTTAGCACAATTTTTTTCCTTGAACAACGTTTGTTTTACATAAATGAAAAGTACCCTCTTAGTTTTCTTATAGTTATAGAAAGAAATTACATTGTGATATTTTAATACAAATTATATTATTTTAGAATGGGCTTGAAAGTCATTGTGTTTGCTTTAAAATTATTGTAATACAAATTTCAAATGTAATACTAATTTTGAAGTAAATCCTAATAACCACCCCCATGATGATATGGACAATGGAATAATCCTTCCCACAAAGCAATCTTAGCCAACCATAGATAGCAACTAAGCCCAATCATAAATGTCCGAGGCTAACATATTCCTGGTGTATCTCAGTATTTATCTCCTCTATTATTTCAAAATTAGTGTAATGTGTCACGAAGGGTTTAACTAATGTGAATACCCTATTTCCCATATTTTGCTGCTTCTTTTAATTGTTATGTGATTTTGCAATGTTGCTTTAGTGCATTTCAACTTCATTATGGTATCAGAGTATTGTTTGCATTACTCAATCCCACTCGTAGGCTAATTTTATCAGGTTTCCTTCACATACTTAACATTTCTCATAATCTTATATCCATTAACAATCTTATTGTGAATAATAAATATTTTATTTCATTTAATGCCTATAGGTGTCACATAAAGGATCTGAAGAAAAATTGTACACTCTTTAAGGTTTATGTTAGAACGGTCTCTATTTCCTTTCTAAAGTCCAAACAACTCTTCATCTCATGACATTGGTGTCCATACCAATTATCTTAAATCTTTGGCATATAAGATTTGGGCATTTCCATGCTAACACATTTGCTCCGGTCTCTAAGCTAAACAAAACATTATGTATTCCCTCTTCTTTGTCTTTTTGCAAGTCATGTGATGTGGCTAAGGCCCACCATCTCTGCTTTACATTGTCTATAAACCAATCTTACAAACCTTTAGATTTACTTAACTCAAATGTATGGAAACTTTCCCCACTTTTATATACTAAAAGGTACAAATATTATGTGAGTTTCATTGATTGTTAGTCTCATTTCTCTTATGAATCCCATGCTTAATAAAGTTGATATCATATAAACACTTCATTTAACTCAAGAAAATGATTTAAACTTAATTTAAAACTTATATTAAAATCCTTCAAATCGATGGTGGCTAGGAATATTTCAGCTATAACTTTCAAAAACTACTATCTTCTCATGAAAGTATTCATAAAACAAGATGACCCTACACTCTATAACAAAATAGAGTGGTTGAATGTAAATATGATCATTGAATACTTGAGACCACTCACATTCTAATGCTTGAGGCAAATCTACCTTATGCGTTATGGCAAAACACACTCCTAATCTCAACCTATCTTATCAATTGCATGATGTCTCCAAGAACCAAAAAAATCTCATTATCACATTCTATATAGCAAAATATTATCCTATGACCAGCGTCACATTTTGGTTGTACTTGTTAGTTATGGATGCCACCCCAACACTATCATAAACTAGCTCCACAATCTACTTGATGCATGTTTTTGGGGTATAACAGTACACACAAAGGATGCACATTCTTTATTAGTTCATCAATTGAATCATTCTCTCCCACCACATTGTGCTTGGTGAAAATATATTTCCCTACTAAATTCTACTTACACCCTCTATCTCAACCTCAACAATCACTTGCATTACTCCCTTGGTCCTTAAACCTTACTAAAACTCAAGCACAATCCATATGCAACAACATACCTATCTTAGCTTATCCTTTGCTCCAACTATAGCATCTACTTCAATCTCTAAACAATACTTCCCATGGACTCCTCTACAACTACATCACATGATCACCATATCCCAAACGAGATCCCTCAAACCAAAAATAATGTTCTCTCTTCATCACTATCTCCTTACCAATCTCTTCCCCACATGTTATTCCCAAGCAAAAAAAAAAAATTTTTGCATCGGCATCTAGTCATGTTCATCAAGTTTCAAGCTCTATAAGGACTAGCTACTTAATTGGATTCTTGGCCCTCCATAGAGATGATATAACTCCCTTAAAGGTCGATGGACCTATAAACCAAGTCTCATGCAAATTGCACAATGACTACACATAAAGGAGACACTCAAGATGAACAAATAAAGTTTCATACAAAAGGCACAGCGGCCAAACATAAAGCTCGCATTGTTGTATAAAGTAATGGTGAAGAATATGAAGTATACTATATTGAAACTTGAAGTTATATGGAAAAAAAGCCAACAGTACACATTCTCTTACCGTTGCTCTCCAATATGGTTAGAAAGTGCTACAATTTGATGTGTTCGATGCTAATGCGGAGCATTTTTAGCTTATAATGCTCCTTAGATTATTTGATTTAGTTTGTTACAAGTTTTCTAGAATCTTCTAGAATTATCTATGCTTTTTTCTACTTGAGTAGTATATATGTGGAATGTGTAAGAGAAAGGAGGACATGATGAATATTATCTCTTTTTTGAAGCTTTAAGCTTGGTGTTATCTTTGTTCCGTGGATTGAGATTATCTTCCTTCAAGCATCCTCTTCTTCCAACGATCCAATCTATATCAAATGCCCTCTACCCAATAAACTCGATGTCATCTAAATGTGCTAATCACCCAGCTTCGCTGATTAACAATACCTCAATCATGTGTTCTTACTGAAAAAGACATCTACGGTTCAATTTTCAACTTCATGGGCATTCAAGTCACTCAAAGCCCCACAGGATTATGTTCTCACGCAAACACAATATGCATGAGACATTCTACATAATACAGTAAAGAAGGATTGTAAGTCCATTTCCACTCCTCTATCATCTACATGTTCAAACTTCTCTGCACCTAATCCACCTTTCTCTAATCTAACAACATACAAATAACTTATCGGATCACTTTGCACCTATCTCTTGAGTGCCACTATAAACAAGTCAAGCGCCTCCTTCGCTATGTCAAATAGGTTTCATGTTCATGAACATTTTGTATTAGACTCTCTAAATAAACGAATCAAACTCAAGAGAAGATTTTGGCAATGTTTTATTTAATATTGTACAGATTTCCTGCATTTCCACATGTCATTATCTGTGCAACTATTTGCTTACAATTGGTAAATTTAAAGTAGCAAAATTTTATTTGTTTTATAGTAGGCCCAATGTCAATGCTTTATGGTGCTGAATGTTGGCCATTAAAAGAGATGCATAATACTAAGTTAAAGTGTTGCAAAGATGAGGATGCTCAGGTGGATGAGTGGCTTTATCTTTAGAGATAGGATACGAAATGAGCATATACATGAAAAGGTTGGAGTAGCTCCAGTGGAAGATAAGATTAAAGAGAGTTGCCTTAGATGGTTTGGTCACATAAAACGGCGGCCTTCTGATGATCCGATTAGGAAAGTAGAGTTATTAGATTTGACTTATGTTAATAAATGTAGAGGTAGACCTTAAAAGACTTGGTTAGGAAATATTAGAAATGATCATTCTTTATTAGATGTAAACGAAAATTTGACTTTTAACATGACACAATGAAGAAAAATGATTCATGTAGTGAACTCCACGTAGTGGGACAAAGGTTTGATGTTGTTGTTGTTGTATAGTAGGCCCAAAGTTGACCCCACTGATTAAAGAACCATTTGAAGTCTAATGAATTGCATCTTTTTTCTTAAACCTGCTTCCACTACTACATCACGTTGTTCAAGCGTTGAAGTTGCGATTCTTAAGAAAGGTGTAAACTGTTCTTGGCCAGTTTTGTTGACCGTGAAGCTCACCACCTACTTCTCTATCTTATTGAAAATCGCAAACATAAAGCATTTTACTGTACTGTAATGCTTAATGCTACACAAAAATGACAATGGAGTTCCAAAACATCCGATCCTTGCAGATCTAAAAGAAGCAAATATATTTCATCATACTGAATCAAGCCAAATTTTATTGAAGATGAATAAAAACATGAATTAAACCAAATATTCAGACTGAAACAATTAAATTAAGTATCTCTGTATTCCAATACAGGATTTGAGTCTTTTGTGCAGGAAATTTAGGCTTCGTTTGGGACGGCTTTTTTACTGCTTTCTAAAACGGAGTTTTAGTACAAAATTTTTTATTTTTGTACTAAAACTCCGTTTTAGAAAGCAATAAAAAAGTCGTCCCAAATGAAGCCTTAAAAGTGTAACACTGGTGTCGTTCAAATACTCATCATCTGGCTCTTTGGTGGTATGGTAAGTGTTTCTTCGTGCTGCTTCGCAAGATAACCCATCCAACCTAAACAAAATAAGAAGGAAAAAATTATATTTTACAAAACAATAAATTTATTAGATTCTGCAGTTATCAATGAACATTAATTTTCAACTCTATTTATAAATTCAAAATCTTTTCGCAAAAAAACAGTCTTTCGATCGACAAGCAATGGAAAAAAAAGTTAAAGAATTTGATAGTTTTGCTTTGCCTTCATTAGTTTTGTTTGTGAAAATGAAATTATTACATTTGGGGATTCTGAAAGATCAAAACCTCTTATTGACTTGGAATTATTTACATCAATCAAATAACGAATCAATTAACTTAATCATTTCTAAAATGTTTTATAAATCCACAAGCAACCAAATGTCTCCACAAAAAAAAAAGGAATAAATAATTGGTTATGGTAGTTACCAAGAGCAGGGTCAATTCCTCTTCTTTTAAGCTCTCTGAATTCTTGGCATAAAGAACAGAAAGGACAAAAGAAATGTAGAATACAGTCCTCAGCTGGAGCCTGGACCAAGCTATACTTTTTCCTCAATTTTTTTCTGTAGATTGAAGCCACAATCCAACAACTACAGAGAGCAGGAACCAGAAGCATGTACATCAAACTTCCCAAAGTGCAACCTTCCATTAAAATTAATGAAGATATTAGGAAGAGAAAATGCATTGCATCAATGAAATATTGTTGTTTATAAAAAGGAATGCAAATAATAAAATTTGTATTTTTCTTACTGGTTTGGCCCTCGTCGACAATTTCAGCAATATGGCCAAAGGTTACACAGGGGCATAAGGCTGTCATGGTGGCTGCAGCAAAAGAAGATTGATCAGATTATCCATGACATACAACATCAAAGTGTACTCAATATTTTATTTACAGTTTTAAAAATCATTACCATTTGTTCCATCCAATCCACAATCATAGATTGTGGACGTCCAAGGTCGTCCGATCTGTGCCATCCTCTGCCGCCTCCCCGGCGGCGAGGGCAGCTGCATCTTTGGTTGAAAAGAATCAGAAGAGTTAGCCACTGGGTTCACAGTGGCCTCAGGTGGATGATGACTATTTGAAGGGAAAGGAACTGGTTGTGGAGTTTCACGCTGCAAGCTATGGAAATTTTGCTCTTGGCCATCAGATTCCGGGCTGGTCGGCCAACTATCAACGCCATGCCTGTGACTCTCCATTTCTGTAGAAAGTGATGAATCTTTCTTACTTTTCAGCTTTTAAAACATGGAAAAGAAGACCTTAATGTGATGAATATATCTTGTAAGTATTGCCGGCCGTATAGAAAGTTTTCTTGTGCTTATCGACAAGTTATTTGGAGTTCGGTGATTAATAGAGTTCAGGAAATAATTTTTCTTTGCTGGAGTCGCTTTCAATATGTCAAGACTTCTACTTGTTCCGAAAATTTGAAAGAAAACGGCCAAGACATCTGTTGGTTCATAGATAATACAAAGTAGCAAATATTTCAAATAGACATAAAATGTTATTCTAGATAAAATTTTACAGAATCAAATAAAAGAAATGATTTTGGATAGAAGATTGAAGGCTTATGAACCCAAAAAGCCTCATATATTTATATTTTTTCATATATATGTATATATAATTATATATAACTTCTTTAATCATAGAAAATTTTAAGATAAGAATTAGTAGTTTTAATAATAAGAAAAAAGATTTAATAGCCAAAAAAGGATTATCTACATTTTTTACTTTTGGATGGAAATTTGGATCATAATTTTGACTTTTCAAAATATAATAAGTTATACAACTTATTTATAAAAGCTAATATTGTCCTATTTGGTTCAAATATTTCATCATTACTATATTAAGAAATAAGATTGATGGATCATTATGCCAAGTTTTCTAAGAGCATGGATTATCTCACAGATATAATATTCATCCATATACTAAAATCAACCAAAATGATTATGACCTATATGATTGTGGCATCTTTAGTCAATGGATCATCTATCATGAGGAAGTTCTTTCAGTCAAGCAAGAGAGGAGAATTTCCGTGACATTTGCGACCAGAATGAGAATTGCTGGCTCGGCGAATGGAACTGACGGACGTGCGAAATCGGGAGGAAGGAGATCGGCTGTAACGTGGAGCGGATGGTGTGCGCTGATGTGAGCGGGGCTTCAGGCGGCTGGTCAGGCCGGAGGTGGAGGTAGGCTGGGATCCTCCGGCTGGGAGGTCAGGAGCGTCGGGCTGCCAGTGTCACAGGCCAAGAAGGCTAGACGTCAAGTTCTTGCGTGAAGACCTTGGGAAGCGGGAGGTCTGCGTGCATGATACATGCGCAGGAGTTTTGCGTTGGCAAACGCTGCAATGGCTTGGAGCACGGGAGCCTTGTTCTGAGCGGGCCAGAGCGGTTGGTACCGGAGGCAGATCGTGCGAGTGAAGTCGGACTCTGTACAGAAGACGTATTGAGGTCGGATAGCTGATCGAGTTGGTGCTGCACCAGTGTAAAACGAGATTCAATTCTTGATGTGGTGTGCGTGCTATTCGGTCAGGCTCACATCTTTAAAGAAGATATCAGATCTTCTTTGAGGTGGAGTCTTAGATTCAGGTGGAGTCCGGAAGACAGCTGCAGAGGCGGAGAGAGAGACTCTTGATCTTGAATTCGATCAAGGTGGAGAATTATAGGAGCATGTTGAAGCATCAAGAACCTCGTGGATGCAAGATGGTCGGAACTTGGGATTGGCGGGTGGATCGTGCGAAGTCGCATGTAGGAGTGTGCACGGGTTTCCAGGGCGATCTGTTGGATTGCAATAAGTTCGAGTTCTTGTGACGAGTGGTTCTTTGGTTTTTGTAAAACTAAATCAAGGTGGAGATTGTTATGAGTTGTTTTAGTTTTAGGCTTTTTTGCTCATGCATGTTATCACACTTTGGTAATGCTCTATAAATAGAGGCCTTGGGTTGATGTAAGAGTTGGAGAAAAATCTAGTCAAGCTAATTTGTATTTCCTCCCAAATTGCTGTCTCCCTCTCCTTCCCTCTCTCTCTCTCAAGAACATCTTCCAAGATCCTAACAATATATACATCATGGGAGATAGCCTCAGAAATCTCAACCTCCATAGTAGAAGTAGCAATCAAATTCTTATAGAATTCCTCCAAGATATAACTAAATCAACAAACATAAAGATATATCCATAGGTTAATTTATGGGAATCAAAATAGCCAGCAAAGTTAGAGTCAACGTAGCTAGTCACTTCCAAACTATCAATCTACCTATAAATAAGCATGTATTTCTTGGTACATTGAAGGTACCTCAACATCTTCTTTGCATCTTTCATGTGCTATTTACTTGGATTATTCTAATATCTTCCTATATCCCAACTACAAATGTTATGTCAAGTCTTATGTAAACTTATGCATACATCAAGCTACTACCAACAACTAAAACATATATAATGTTTCTCATTTCCTCCATCTCGAAGTCATTTTTTGAGCATTGATTTAAACTAAATTTGTCGCCCTCGCTAATGGGAGCTATGTTTGGTAAATAATCTTTCATTCTAAGGGGTTGTTTGATTTCATGAAAAAGGAATGCAATGTAAAATAAATATGGTGTGAAAGGAATACAATGCAAAATGAATACTTTTGAGTAGTTTGAATGAGTGTAAAAGGAATGTATGAGATTTTTATTTTTATTTAGTTTGAAGTAAAATGAATGCAATGTAAATTACAAAAATGATAATGGTCGTAGGTTAACTTGGCAACAATGTGGCCAACGGTGATGGTAATTCGGTAGTATGTGGTTGGTAGTGGTGGCTGGTGGTGTCTGGCGGCGGTTAGCCGTTGGCGATGGTGGTCGCTGGTGGGTTGCTGGGAGGTGGTGGGTGGCGGTTGACCGATGACAACAAGTGGTGGCCAGCGGTGGCTGCAAACAGTTGAACTCTATCTCTCAGTATCTTAATGCCGATAAGAAAATAAACCTTTGTCATAAAGCTTTGTCTTTGGTTGCAAATAAAATATTAATCTCTGTAAGACCGGCAATTAACCAATTTATCGAAACTATTTATAAATCGAACCATTGTAGCTGGAAGAAAATTTAAATTGACAATGTAAATTTATGACAAAAATCAATCAATAAAAGAATTAACATCAAAATTTAACAATTAGATAATATTAAATAATTATGAAAAATTAGCCCGACAAAATACCTGAATGAATTAAGACACACGGCACTCCGAATCGAAGCCATTGCATACATGATTACTTGCCGTAGGTTTGTTCAGTTAATTTATAAAAAATAAATCCGGTTTAATTTCTCAGCTTACTTATGTATTTTCTTTAATTTGGGAGTGCAGGCAGCATTGATTAAAAATATATATTATAATATTATGATATTAAAATAAAAAATTTTATTCAAAATTTTTTTTATAAAAACTAGAATATATTTAAACAAAATAAAAAGATAACATAAAAAATTTAAAGTAAATTTTAAACGTACCCCTTTTAATATGATATCAGTTTGAATCAATAAAATTTTATTATGTTCTATAAATTTTATTCGTGTAGTATCGCACTTACTCTTTATCATATTTTAAAAAGATATACTATAAATTATTAGAAATAAATTTTTATTAGAAAAATGAGACACATTAAGAGAAAATGACTCATATAACCGACCCCGCATAATAAGTTAAGAGAGATTATTATGTGTGGAGTCGGGACAAGAGAACTGTCAGATTTTTATGAGT
The DNA here is from genome assembly GCF_001605985.2 of Dendrobium catenatum. Lineage (NCBI taxonomy): Eukaryota > Viridiplantae > Streptophyta > Magnoliopsida > Asparagales > Orchidaceae > Dendrobium > Dendrobium catenatum. The sequence continues at coordinate 227,667 of NW_021435845.1, read as the reverse complement.
GTACACAGTAAAAGCACAGTTGCTGTGAACACTCACAAAAACTGGATGTAGCATCGGTCCAGACCACACATAATAATCTCTCGTAATAAAAAGATTTCGATTGGGATGACTTTTTTACTGTTTCTTAAAACAACTTGTTAATACAAAAGTTTAAAAAAATAACAAAAAAAGTCGTCTCAAATGAAGTCAAAGATCGATTGTGATTATTATTTTAGCTGTTTAGTTAAGAAATCTAACAATTTATGAGAATAGGTAATACCCCGAAGGGGTTGTAAAGAACATTTATTACAGAGAAAAGAGATTTTGTCCTCTATCCCAACAATATGAAGGGATTTATCATAGAATACAATAAAGAACAAAACTCACATAAAAAAGCATAACGAAAAGATTAAAAAAAAAACTTCATGCATGGTAATTTTAAGGAGTGCATTAGCCCATGGATTTAAGTGAGTATAAATATGTATGTAGATGTGTGCCTTAATTATATTTGTGTGTTGAACATGTTGAGTTGCTTTAGGTCGATTCGAGAGAATAAAAATGATTGCTCAAGTTCAACTCGATTCAATAAATCAATCTATTATATTAGATTTTGATCGAATCGATGGGGTAATCCAAAGTAATCAAAATACACCCGAAAACTTTAGATCAACCAGGTTGAGCTAGGCAAAGTAAACTTACTTAGGCCTAAGCCAAAGCTAGAAATACACTTGGGTTGTGCCAGCTTTAGGTGTCTGACTGTTGTGCCTAAATCTGACTATTTATTGGGCTGGTTCAAATTCTGTTGAGCAAATCCCTTCATTATAGATTTTTTTTAATGAGATTTACAATTAGACATTCAAGATCGGTACACAACTCAACTTGATCTGTTGCTTGAGAGATTTGGCTACTAACTAAGAGGTCTTGGGTTCGAATCTAGCATGTTAGTGTGTGTGAGTTTGCCTTAATTGGCCATATGAAAATAAAATAAAAAAGGTATTATGGACCGATTGTGAATTTCAATAAATTTCCTAAACCATGCCCTAATTCATATTTCATCCTCTATGATTTTCCTACACCTCGCTCTTCAACCACGAATGGCATCTGAATTGTCACAGACTCAATCTCTGCAAGAAGCTTTGCAAATTGCAAGGCCATATATTTTCTTAGGAGATGCAGATTTTTGCCAAACAAGATGCTATTGCGGTTCTAGATGTGTGACTTAATTATATTTGTGTGTTGAACATGTTGAGTTGTTTTAGGTTCATTCGAGATAGAAAAGCAAACACAAATAAAAGCAATTTCATTATTCTCTTTATTGGCATGCACCACTGGTGTGAGGGTCGATTGGTTTCTTACATATAGAAAATACAATTAGATTATAGTACTTCAATTCACTGCCGTCCAACTACAATCCACCATCACCTAACTATGATGTTCTGACCACCTCCTCAAATTACAATCATTTAATCATTATTATTTGGCGACACCAATGACAATTGACTTCATCACTATTTTTGCAAACAATGTCATTGCAAGTCATTGCCTCTAACATTGATGCACATTGGTGATATCAACTTTAACTCCTGATATCAATAACATGATTTGTACTGAACTTATTCATCTCTTATCTCCCCTCTAGGGAGAACAACCAAACAAAAAATAAACGATTTCTTAAAAATATCACCCACGTTACAAGGCTATTCTAACTTCACAACAAAATGCATTCTATATGTTGTATGTCTATTGTATTTTATCACACACTCCACAAATATAGAAAATGACATTATTTGTAATCGACCATAAATACTAGTGGAATCATTTAAATTGGGCAAATGTCCATGTTTTTTCTCTTTTTTAGATTTTCCACATAAAAAAAAAAGATCTCTTACAACTCTTATTCAAAATATGTGTGTGTTGGATCTCCATACAATTTTAAGATGTTAGACTCTCTCTCTACCATTATAAATATTCTAGTACGTAATAGTTTGGCCTATTTGTAGGAAACGAATCTTGGCTGATGAATTAGCGCTCGTTACAACTTAAAAAAGTCATTCACATCAACATTCTGAGAATATTTGTAGTAGGACAACCCTTCAGTAATAATGTCGAAAGACAACATACCATGTAAGGTTCTAATCATAAAACACCCTTCTTTTATTCATTATTGCATCAATTTCATAGAAAACAAATCAAGATTGGGGGCAACCTTGGCTATAACATCGAAGGGATATTCATGTCAATATCAGACATGATTGTAGTGAAATTCTTAAATACAATATTTCTGTACAATTCAAGAAAATCTTGCTAACAACTATTTTTTTCTTAAAACTTCTACCAAATATAAGTAATGTTTTAAGGAAGTCTAAAGCGAATATCGAACTCTACATATAGTTACAAATATGATTTATACTTCTTGGGCAAGGTCACAATCATGACCTCGAAAGGGCAGTAATGATTTAAAGACAAACAATTATTCACCTCTACTTTGGAATCCACATGACATTCACCTCCTCCCAATCAAAGTACAATTAATCTCAAGTGAATTTAATCCGACCTCTTCCACAAAGGTTAACGTCATATACTTAAAATATTTCTATGTTGGCCAACTGTGTAGAAGAAGGTGATGGGCGATGGCGACCGCGAACGACAATGACAAGTCATTATGGTATATTTAGAAATCTCCAAAATCTAATAATTTTCAAAAATATCAAAATTACACTAGATGACATATTTCAAACACATCAAAATTTTATTATGGATTTCTTTTGCTTTGAATAAAGTACAAATATTTTTAAAATCCCGGTATATTTAATACTTTACACAACTTTCATTTCAGACCACATAGCTCCTTAAGTATGGATGACCGCAAATCATTTTGCATTTCAATAGAAATATTTCTTTCAATCACCCAATAATAAAAAAATGCTCAATGCTCACATTTTTTACTTTTTTTTTTACTTCCTCAAAGCCCAAATCAACCAAGCTAACAGCAACATCTGACGTCAAATCCGCAATAAAAAAAACTGGTTTTAGAAAACGAATGGCAAACAATCATGGCTTCATGATCATCACGATCCTTTTTAATTGAAAAGAATGAGTAAAATCAACTATGAAAGGAAGAAAAAACAGCAGAGTACTGTCAATTACAACTGTAGAGCCTGTGAAATTCAAATGCTGTCAAGTTTAGCCAATTGTCTGAATAAAATGGCTTATAAAACAAACAGCTAGCACGCTCTATCTTTAACCACTATATCAGCAAAATAAAATACCACTGTTTCTTATGATTTAGGGTTACAAAGCAATAAACACCACATGAACGGCTGTGACATTCAAATGAAATTAAAAATTATTTCCATAATTCCTATGAGATGAAAAGCCAAAGCTTGTATTGGATAGTAGAGATATTTTATTTGACCTTTCAGCATCCACAAATGAAGGAAAAGAAATTTCAAATGGCAAATAGCTTTCCTTGCATATCAAAAAGAAAGATCCTTCTTGTTTCATGCTTTTAAAAAAGCTTAAAGACTTCGTTTGGGACGACTTTTTGTTGATTCTTAAAATAGTTTTTTAGTACAAAAGTTAAATTTTTTATACTCTAAAGCTGTTTTCAGAAACAGTAAAAAGGTTGTCTCAAATGAAGCATAAGATTTTGTTTGGGACGGTTTCTTAATGCTTCTTGAGGCAGCTTTCTAGTACGAAAGATAATTTTTTGGAACTATAAAGCTACTTCAATAAGCAAAAAGAAAGCCGTCTTAGGCTTCGTTCAGGATAGTTTAAAACAAATTATACTAAAAAACTATTTCATAAAGCACAACTTTCTTAATGCTTTATGAAGAAGCTCTCTTGAACAAAAAAATTTTGAATGAAAAATTTTTCAAAATTTTTGAATTAAAAAAACTATCTCAAATAAAACTTAATGCGCACAATATAGTCAATAGCTTGATTAAAACTACTGCATTAAAGAAATTGGAATTATACAGAGTCACCAAAACAGTTTTGACGCAATTAATCAGAGAACTTTTCCTTGATTAAAAGTTAGAGGTTTATAATTGCATTGAATCCTTACATGGTTACATACATTAACTAAAGAGCCACAACCAAGCCAAATCCAAGAATACATGTAAAAGAATTGCTCAAGTTTCTATTCATCATTTCAGTTTACCATTCAATTTGAGGTTGAAAGGGTGATGTAAACTCAAGTTAGTTTCCATAAAGTTTTGCATTGTCTTCCAAAATAGTTGAGAAATTCAACATCATGATTAGAAGAGAGAGAGAGAGCGAGAGTCCACGAAAATAAATTGCATTCCCGAAGATCAATTTAGAGGCATATGAAGCACCGGTACGTAGATTTGAAACAAGAAATAAAATAGGTCATCTTTGAGAATGTATCGACTATCATAAAGATAGAATCATAATCATGTGCATTCCTAAGTAGTCATAATGCAAAGTTAAAACTTATATCATATACCAAGGCTCTTTAATAACAATCAAAAGGAGCATACAATTCAGTACTATACTTACAATTTTGCTCAATAAAAGGGTTCTATAATGGTCAACAACTCTAGCAACACTGTGCTTGACAGAGGGCACATAAAATCGACATCTCTAAGATATTGATAGTCTTATCATGGCGAACATTTGAATCTACTCCACCAATAGACAATTTTCTTGTAAGAAACTCATGAAAAAATTGTGTGAAAGTCAGTGCATGAAAAGATAGCCACTTTTAATCGCTTGAAACTAGGAAAAGTAATATGCATTGTTTTTAACAATAATTAAATAATTACATGTGAGAAGACAAATGAATGTTCTTGTAAAAACTCAATATAATTTGAATAATGAAAACTAAACTTCTTTTGTGATTGGATAAATTGTAAGCTTGCTGGTTAAAAAAAAAAGTAAAATTTTTGTCCAGTGAAACTAATGATGCAAAAATTTGAATAGAATATAATAACTCTATCGAAAGTGGAATAGTGTCTGTCATGCATCAAATTGTTTTTCATTGAAATAAGTCATAAAATGACCTTCTTGGATGAGAATACTATCATTGTATGCTCCAAAGGTATTTCAGGTGCCTTTGAAAACTGTCGTGTATGTGTCAGGTTTTAGATTTTGTTGATCCGCAAGATATCTGACCAAATGTAAATGCCTATATTTTGAGCAAGTGTCGCATGTGATTTCACTCTAGATAAAGGAGCGGGAGCAGGGAGGCCATTTGGAGCAGCCTGGTGGGGTGGCACGAGCGGATGCCATGATAGCGGCCGTTGGAGGCATGAATCCTATTCTTGATTTAAAAAAAATAGATCTTTTGAGGTGGAGTCTCCATGTCAGAATTCAGACATATTGGTGGCCAATGTCAATCAAATTTGGTGTGTTGAAGTAGTGGATAAAATGATGCATTACCAAGAGCCTCAGGGCGACAGGTTGGTCGCGAACTCGAGATTAAATGGGCAGCTCATGCAAAGCCGCAGGTTGGAAAAGGGCAAACTGAAGTGTGCATGATGCTTAAGCACGGATATGATGAACATGAGCTGAAGCTACATAAGGCACGAGTATGCATATCACAGGAGGAACAATGAGGGACGCATGCACGTGTGGTTTAGAACATGCGGGAGCGTGAGCTAGAGCTGCAGATTGGAATATACTAAGCTAGTTGAACGTGAACGAGATTGGGCTTGACTCAACATATTTGCTCGTGGAGTTAGTGTAGAGAGCCGGTCATATCGCAACAAGTGCACAAGTGATTCTTTGATCATAAAATTGGACCTAGGTGGAGATTCTTATATATTGGTTCAGTTTTAGATTAGGTTGATCCTCATGACATCTCACCAAATGTAAATGCCTATATATAAGCATTGTAAGGGTAACCCCTTGTAAGCTTCAAGATGATTAAATAAAGGGAATTCATGTTATCCATCTCTCCCTCTCCTCCCTTTTCCCTGTCATTCTCTCTCTCATCCAAGAATCCTTTTCCTCATTCAAGAATTATTAACAAGTGATATCAGATCTTGTTGGAAGAAAATGAAATACTGTGCAGGGCTCTAAGTCGGAGCCTATGCCAGAGTTCGAACACGCGGTTGGTATCACGAGTGTGGGAGGAAGGGGGTATAGATAGGGGTGGCGTGCTTGAAAGGGTCGACATTGTGAAAGCACAACTCGTAAAAGAATCAGGACATGTGGTTGTGGATCACATGCGTGCAAGTGTTCGATCGGAGAGGCCTGGTGCTGTGATTGAGAGCGCGCAGAGCATGTGTAGTTTTATTAGATCATTTTCCACTACATCTCAACATAGCTCATCATCTAGATCAATATTTTTTAGGGGTGATGTTCAATGATTAGCCATGTTGTAGACAATAGTTTGCAAAATGACCCTTTTATTGCATTGGAAGCATGTATTATTACTTGAAGTACTTTTGGTTGCTAATATTTTTTCTAAACTACTAGGTGGATGGGGAGGCCTAAGGATTGATTTGGATTGAGTCCATGCAAGAGTGTCAAGTGGATTAATCCAATATTATGATGTTGATATCTTTCAATCACTAAAGCTCAACAAAGAGCTTCTTCTAAAGTTTTAAGATTTTAAAGGTTCACTTTCCTCTTAATTCTACTTGCAAATAATTGATGTATGTAATCATCACAACTATAAGAATCACTAAAGCTTGGTTAATGAGCTTCTTCTAAAGTTTTGAGATAAGAAATGTTCACTTTACTCTTGATTCTAGTTGCAACCATTTATGTATTTAGTAATCACAACTATAGGTTACTCTGATGAATTGCATCACATGACCAAAATTTTGAAATAATCAAAGTGCTAAGTTATGATATAGACATGTACATATTTTTCACTTATGTGGTACATCATTTCAACCTAAGCAATACTTATGGATTCACCTAAGCAATTAATTTCACTTTAAACATATCACTAGAATCATTTGGTCAATCCAATTATCATCAACTTCGCAAAATGAATCCATTTATGATATGACATTTCATGCATTTCATAGAAAATTTGTAAACAAAAAAACCAATTCAAAATGCATTGGGATCATGTATGTCATCAAATGTAAAATTATTTACCTTAATCCTTTGGAAGTTGCTATTATAATTATCTTCATGAAAATATTCATTACAACAACAACAACAACATCAAGCCTTTTATCCCACTACGTGGGGTCAGCTATATGAATCCTTTTTCTCCATTTTGTCCTATTAAAAGTCAAACTCTCGTTTAAATCTAATAAAGAAAGGTCATTCCTAATATTTTCTAACCAAGTCTTTTTAGGTCTACCCCTACCTTTCTTAACATAAGTCAAATCTAATACCTCTACTCTCCTAGTCGGGTCATCGGAAGGCCGCCGTTTTATGTGACCAAACCATCTAAGGCGACTCTCTCTAATCTTATCTTCTACTGGAGCTACTCCAACCTTTTCACGTATATGCTTTATGGTGCCGAATGTTGGCCATTAAAAAAGAAGCATAATACTAAGTTAAGTGTGGCAGAGATGAGGATGCTCATTGAAAATATTCATTGTGATGCATATTTCATTGTCCTTATTGATGGCGAGGTTGATGCTTATGAACTAAGGCTTGGTGAAATCTCCTTCATTAATGTGATGTAAATGGCAACATCTAGGGCTTTCTTTGGGAGAAGATCAACATAAGTATTATTATTCTGTTCTACCCTTTGTTCAAATTTACTTGTAATTCATTATTCTATTCTTTCTTGTACCAAGAGAAATGATCTCATGGTTAATGGTATTATCCGTCTTCATGTAATGAAGTTTACTAACTATTGTTGGATAAAACTATATGTTACCAATATGATTAGTTATTGTTGATATTAAAATTTATTGTAAAATAGTCCTAATTTGCAAGCATCTTATTCAAAATATAGATAAAAAAGTTATTAAAAATACACTAAAATTTTATTTGGGACAACTTTCTTACTGCTTCATAAAATATTATTTTAGTATAAAAATTATTTACTTTTCATATTTAAAATATTTAAAATAATATATAAAATACTTAAACAATTTTATTTGTTTTTGTATGAAAATTTTTAATCTTTATTTTCCCCCTCTATCTCTCCCTCTTTTCTCTCTCTCTCTCTCTCTCAAGCTCTTTCTCTCTCCCTCTACTCTGCCACCTTTTTCTCTCTCTTAAGCTAAACACTTGAAAATATTTGGTACATTCAGTATGTGTCAAACCATTTGGCGTATTCTGAATGCGTCAATTATTTTTTGTTAATTGGTTTCTTTCTATATTTTTTAATAAGTGTGTTTCTCTTGTTAATTTTTGTGATTAACATGATCCTTCATAAAATAAAACTTATTTTTACTTGGGTTGTGAACCTCTCACACAAATTTGGGCTTCATTTAAGATAACTTTTTGATTAATTTATGAACACCTTACGCACATTTTTGTTAAAGAATTTTATGCTAAAAATCTATTTCATAAGTTGCCTTCTAATGTAAAATTAAAATTTTGTATTAAAAATTTATTTTAAAAAGTAATATGAAAGCCATCAAGCCATCAAAATGAAGCCCTAATCTACGAGTAATTATTACGTCCGGACACTGAAGGCGTCCTGAGATCAATAACCATGCGCCACGTCACCTGAAGCTCGGTACCGAGCACTTAGTATTGCTCGGTATACGTCCGAATTTCTGATTTTTTATCCGGACGTAATAATTTTCCCTAATCTACAAATAAGAATTCCCATAAGATAAGTATGAGCACAAACTCCAGACTACATGTGCAATTAATTGTCATTTCTGAAATTACACAAAAAAATTCAAATATTTAATTCAATAAAATAAAATAAAATAAAACTATAGAACGCCAAAAGTTACTCTGGACAACCGAAGCATCCAATTAAAAGACGGACGGATACGGATCTCTCCCGGATCCAATTAACGGTAACTCCACCGTATTCGTTTGGCACTTTGGCCCCGCGCCTTCGTTCAGATAATAATAAATAAATAAATAAATTTTTATTTTCCCATATTTACACTCTCGCCCGAGCCTTCGCAGCAAAATGGATCTCCGCTGCACTCGGGCCCCACACCTCCTCCGTGTCGCTGGCTTTAAATACGAGCAAGGTCGAGCTGTCGGTGAAAGCCGAAGTGGTCGTCGCCATCGCCGGAGAATGGAAGAAGTCGACCCCTTGAAGCTCCGCTCGGACTTCCTTCAAGTCCTCCTCAGCCGCCGTCGGCCACCTCCAGACGGCATGAGCTCTGTTTTGCACATTTTAAGCGATTTTATATTGTTTATTTTTCATGGATTTATTAATCTTTTTGTTGATTTTTTGTAGTTCCGGTCGCCGTCGAGATCGGGAAGCCGGTGAAGAATCCCATGTATCAGGGGAATACTCGTCTTGGTTCCAGGGAGGTAAGTGCCTGTAACCTAAATATTGGGAAAATATGAACTCTTTGATTGCTTTTATATTGTTTTGGGTGCTGGGGTGATTTTAATAGGTTATGGAATCTTGTCCTAAGGAAGACATTGAGGGCCTCAAGGATGTTTTTCTTGAAGAAAACATATATTTGATAACTGAGGTGAGTTTTTGTTCGATATTCAATGTTGGATTATTCTAGTTTCTTTAAGTTTGACTAATTTATTAGACTGGTGATTGAGAGGCGTAGCTGTAGATTACTGACTGATTGTTGATTCTAATGTAAGTTTATTAGCTAGAGAAATGTTCTCTAATTTAGTTGGAAATTTTAAAGATGACATGTAATGGTTTCTTGTGTTTTTCTTACTGGAAATAAGTGGACAATTTTCAATATTTTCCTTTGATCTTAAATGGATCATTATTCACTGTTCAATGTTGTTTTAAGCTCCACCTTGTTTTGTTTGCATATGGCATAGACTCTGCGGTGGGGGCTTAAATTGACCATTCTAAAGATACATAAGCTTGGAAAAAATTTCCTGTTAAAAATTTTAATATAAAAAGATAAATTTATGTGATGGAAACTTATTTAAAGTGATAATGGAATCATCAATTGTGATATTTGATATCATAAACCTATTATAATATCATTTTTATGCATAAAATAATTAATAATGGAATCATCAATTTTTAAAATACCTTTTAAAAAATAGAATGGCACAGAGAAAAAAAAAATTGTTAGTTTTATGTGGAATCTGATTATGTAGATCAATCATTTTGTACTGTTGACTCAAACCTCCATTTTGTCGATCGAGTTTGCTGGGGTTTGCAAGAGGTAGCACTCCCCCTAACCCTTCAAAAAAAAAAAAAAAAAAAAAAAAAAAAAAAAATCAATACAAGCGCCGCACTGCGCCGCAATGCTCCAGGCTTGGGATGTAGACAGATATTGAAGTGTTAAGAAACTACAAATCCTGGCGTTGTAGCACGATGACGCTACAAAATGGACTCAGAGATAGAGAGTGGAGCGCTACGATGCACCAAACCTCAAAGTTGGGTTGAGTAGTTATTTTTCACTCTTTTTTCTTATTTCACTTGAAGGGTTGCATCCTTTGGTGTGTTGAAAAGTATATCCTTATGTGTTCTGAGTGTAGAATGAAGAGAGATAGAGAGAGTATGAGAGAAGAGATCTATACAATTTCTCCCAATTTTTCATAGAGGAATTATTGGTATGGTATGGCTATGTTCTTTTTTCCCAATTTCGGGGTTTTTCACGTTAAACACTGATGTTTTCTTTTCTTGTTTATTTTGTTGCGTGGTTTACTTCCCAACATTAATGATATTGGGCTTAGCCAATTGGGGCATTGAACCCCAGCGCCTCCTCTATAGATCTGCCTATGCATAAATTTATGAATGCTTATTTTGATAATGCATGTTATTATGGCTATCAAGCATCAATGGCATCAGTCCACAGTTCCTTGCTTCTGCTATAATTATTTGACTCTATACATGGTATTTCTAGTCCTATACATAGATTGTTTCTTAGATATCATTTGGTTTCTTGAAGATATAAAAGTATGTTTTAGAAGGCGATGGTTTCGCTTTCAGTCAGTTTGTTTGTGTAAATGAAAACATCACATTTTAGGCCCAGGCTTTAAAATATATATTTATTTCTAATTAGATCTCTAGAAAATTCATTGTTTTTCAGAACTTCTTCCTAACTTAAAGCCAACACATAGGCCCTCAGCAAGGAGTATTCCGTTTTTCATGTAGTGATCAAATGTTGTGGGATTAGGTGGAATTAGGTGGATTCCATAGCTATGAGATTATATTGCATAGAAATACAAATGATAAGCTTCCTTGCAGTAATTTGTGGGGTGGTGTTTTTCTAAAGGAAGGTGAGCAAGGCCGATTACCAGTCTTGATCTTGAGCATGAACAAAAGTGATCAGAAAAAGAGACCAGCTATTGTGTTTATACATAGCTCCTACAAATGTAAAGAATGGTTGCGCCCTTTGCTTGAGGTAGCTCTGGCTTTGCATCTGTAGGCTATTTAGTTACTCGGAAAATTGTGATAGGTTACTTGAGAGATTTTGTATACACAGGCATATGCTTCGCGGGGATATATTGCTGTTGCCATTGATTCCCGCTACCATGGTGAGAGAGCAAGCAGCACAACAACATATCAAGAAGTAACTAAACAGTTTGCATTACTTTTTTCCTCTAGAACATATAGAACATTGGATCTAGTAATCAAAAAGTTTATTTTTAACTGATAAATCTGTATAATGCATTTTGTTTTTTTTTTTCATTTGATTGTTTCATTATAAGCTTACCTTAAATGTCAGCTCTGTAACAGGCTCTAATTTCATCCTGGAAAAATGGAGACACTATGCCTTTCATATTTGATACAGTAATCACATACCCTTTTACTTTTTTAGTGCTTTGGAGTTCATTTAAATCAATGGCTTTCCAACCTGTGCAATACTTTGGTTCTGGCAGGTATGGGACTTGATAAAGTTGGCAGATTACCTTGTGCAACGAGAGGATGTTGATCCTTGTAGGATTGGAATTACTGGAGAATCCCTTGGAGGTTTGGTGGATCTTTCTTGGAATATATAAAGTTTAAATGGGTTGGAATCTGATTTTGAAACTTGTATTAAACTTGATTAATTTAGGTATGCATGCTTGGTTTGCTGCTGCAGCTGACCATCGCTATTCTGTTGTTGTCCCTATAATTGGTGTTCAGGTTTGCTGATCAAAATTTGCTGCTTCTGCTCGTTTAAGGTTTCGTTTGGGATGGCTTTTTTTTTTTACTTCTTAAAGCAGCTTTCTAGTACAAAATTTTTACTAGAAAACTATTTTAAGAAGCAGAAAGAAAGTCGTCCCAAATGAAGCTAAGTGTTGATTATGTGTTGGTCACAAGCTTATTCACATCTACTCAATTGTATCCTTCTAGGGATTTCAATGGGCTATGGACAATGATAAATGGCAAGCTCGGGTTGATAGCATCAAACCTGTCTTTGAAGGTTGCATTACAAAGTATATATTGCATGTTTGCCTGCTGCCATACTAGTGGTTGGCTTGATTCGGAACTTACATATTAGGAAACTTTACTATGCTTGAACATAGTAATCAACTAATCATATTACCTTTGATTGCATAAATGAAAGTAGCTATTTTTCATTATCACGAGTCTTCGCTGCATTTCATTCTAAGTCTATGTGATTTTTAATTTTTTGGGATTTTTTAGCATTTTTAAGATAAAGTTGCACACCTTTCACCAATCAATGTCGCCAGTCAGTTCTATGTGATTTTAATAGCATTATTGGCATTTGTAGTTTATGTTATTTTTATTGTTGCCTGGTGTTCTTCACTCTGGTTTTATTCGAGGAGTAAAATTTTCCCTATTTCCTCATGCAGAAGCAAGGATTGATTTAGGCAAGAGTGTTATTGATAAAGAGGTGGTAGAAAAGGTTAGACTTTATAATCATAATCTCCTGTTTATTTTGCGCATTAAAATATGATCAATGTCAAAGCATATCTTGATGGCATTACTGTTTGTTCATGAGTATCTGCTATTCTTTGTTATTATCAGGTGTGGGACAGAATTGCTCCAGGCCTAGCTTCACAATTTGATTCCCCCGATACAATTCCTGCTATCGCTCCACGTCCTCAGCTTATTATACACGGTATTTACATTATTCTAATTCAAAATAGATGGGGAGATAAAATGTTCTAAGTTAATTAGATTGATCTATATAAAACCCATTTAACGTCACAATAATACTCCACAATTAAATGAGCTTATATATGTCTTTTGATCATTCTTATTTCTTCATATGCTTGATGATTAGTTAAATTATTATAAAATTTGATAAAACTTAATCTTTAAGCATTTTTACATGTTTCCAAAAAGAATAAAAAAAGAACTTGGATTTGAATACGGTATAAGATGGTGGAGTTAAAAGTAGAAATATAAAGGAATGGTTAGTCCACTCAATAAATTAGTGATTCTATGATCTTTAGATGCAGGATCGAAACCATCTCTGCTCCTTAATATTATTAAAACTAGTGCCATGCATAATTTCATGACTTTTTAAAATCATTGATTACCAATTAAGCACATCCAAAAAATTTCTTAAGCATTGTTTCTGAGTCATGAGAATATAATTAAGATTTCAAAATGAAAAGGCTTTCAAATGGGTTAGGATTAAATGCAGGGATTTTTACATACATAATATCTAAAACTATTGAAAATACATATCTAACACCTAAACATTAATATTTACTTATCTACCACTCCGTTATTCATGCCGTCCCATCCCGTCGCTCTCAACAACCACCTTCACTGTAGTTCCCTCCGGCGGCGGCATCCAGCTCACGACTGGTGTCGTGTCTCCGCACGTCGTTAAAAGGAGGCGAGAGCGTTCGGCCTCCCTTCCTCTCCCGATCTTTCTCGCTCGCTCTCTCTCGCTCGATCGACGACTTTCCTTTCTTGTGGGATCGGAAGTTACGATAGCTTGATCGGGACCAATAACTGGAGCTCGCCGGCTGTGAAAGAACTTTCTCCCTTTCGTGCTTCTTCATCCGGCTCCCTCTTGGTTGCTCGACTCTGCTCTTCCGACGACATTCCCTTCCTAAGGGATCGGAAGCTACGACATTAGATCGGAAGCTACGACATTATATTATATAAAATTTTCATCTTCACGGAGAGAGAGATGAAAGGGAAATCTTTAACCTCCAAATGGTTTTGAGATTGGGGAGCCGTTACATATACAATGAGCAAGCGAAGAATCCGCCCTTTCAGCCAGGTTTGGCTAATCATAAAGCATCAATCATACGGCAATCCAGAGTTCGTCGATCATCCGCTCGTTCTCAGCTCGGGCATCGGAAACCCCTGTCGTATAATGCATCCAATGATCTCGCAAGTGCTCAAATTACTGCGGCAGCGAGTTCACGATCGTGTGCACGAGCGACGGATTCACGGCGAGCACGGCCGGATCGAGGCCGAATGCAGCTGTGGTGATAGGGTTTGGTTAATGTTGATTGGTTCGGCTCCTCTGTAATTACATTGCTCCGACCAACTCCCAAACCTCTTCTCTGTCTGTGCCGACCCCAAGCCGAGATTAAAGAGTGAGCATATGAGATATTTCATTTAATTAAATTATTAATTTTAAAGAGATTATTTTAAGTTAAAATGAGAAATTATTAAATATGTCAATATTATAAATTAATGATGATTAAATTAAAATTCATATATAACTAATTAGAGAGAAATATGATATAAGTTAAAATAACCTTATGAAATTATATATTATTATAGGTACTATATTGAAGTCAGAGCAAGGACAATAAAAACAAGCAATACGAATCAAGGTGAGTATGCATGATTTTATCTAATTCTTTTTACATTAATTTTTTATTTTATTTTAGTCTCTTTCAATGTATTAGATATAGTTTTAATAAATAAAAATTTAATCTACAGTCCGACCGTCTGTTCCTGTCTGATTAATTCAAGCTTCTGGGCTAGGTCGTGACAAAGAGAAGGGAGAGAGTGGTTTTGGAGGAAAATTAATCTAAAGCTTTATTCAATTCTCCACATCAAACACATACAAGTTACCCCTACTTATAGTAAAATAATTAGAGGGGCAAAATATTAAAATCTAAACTTGAACACTTAAATCTAGATCAAATATTAACAATCTCCACATTGACCTAGATTTATAATGTCTAAATAGAAAAAAATTGAACAAGAGATCTCGTTGATTCCCGGTATGGACCTAGAGCTGCTTCCATCAAGAACTACATCCAAGAAATGGCCCGCCTACTTGCACCTAGGCATCCTTGGCCTCCAATATGCCTGTCTAACACGCTGTTTCAACCTGAGGCTCCACCTGCTTACGATCACGACCTCGAAGCCCGCAGAGCGGTTCGTGTGCCCTGTACAGTGTCCACACCTACGCAATGCGTACCTGTGCCATACACGCCTCTTGTGATTTGGACTTTCAGCATCCAACCTGATTTGGTTTTGCCCCTTTTCACCACAAACCCGTTTGTGCTTTGACCAACATCCCAGATCTCCTTTCCACCAATCAACTCTTGTCTTCTTTCTCTCTACCACTCCAAACCCTTGATTATTCCACCCCGCCCTCATGATCTCCCATGTGAACAACACCTGCACGACCCTACAAAGCTCGCATCGAAAACCCGTCCGAAATCCCTGCAGCCCCGACCACGCCAGATCCCCCATGAACTGCACCTAGCCCAGCCTCATGGTCCAACTCCAGCCTCATCTCTTGACCCACGTGCCTATGCGCCCACATATGTAGCCTCCCGCGACCCGACTCCATCCGCCTGCCTTCTACTTGTTTGCACTCATGGAACCTGTGCCATCCGCGACCTTGCCTGTGCACCTTGACGCTCCCTGCTTGAGCGACTCGACCCTGCGCTACACAGGCCTCCAACCTGACTCCGCCGTCCACGTGTGACTCAAACCTCCACCCTACTGGTTCGCGTTCTTGCGAGCTTTTGCCCGCCCCTGATCCCACGGCCTCGCGTGCCGCCACCCGCGCGGCCCTCACGAGCCCGCACGCTTCCTACCACCAGCCTGCCACCCTGACCGATCCGACCCGATCTAGGTAGCATTCACACGCAATGCCTGCCCGTGCGTCCGCCAAGCCAACGCGTGTTCGCTCGTGCCGATCTTCTTTATTGTGGCACTACCAACTCCCGTCGGTCTCTGCCTGAGACCTTTTCGATTGCCTCATCTCTCTTTCTTGACTACAAGAACACCTTCCTCTTCCTCCACCTCTACCTAGCTCTGATACCAGTTTGTTGAGATTTCTTGGGGATGAAGGAATTTTTCTTGATATTTATTGGATGAGAGGGAGAGGGAGAGAAGGGAGAGTGGGGTTTTGGAGAAAAACTAATCTAAAGTTTTATTCAATTTTTCCCATCAAACACATATAAGTCACGCCTACTTATAGAAAAATAATTAGAGGGGTAAAATAATAAATTTCTAAACTTAAACACTTAAATCTAGATCAAATATCAGCAATTTTGTTTTGTGAAATACATAGACAAAAATTGACTTTTAATAGTGCTTCCATATGATTTCTAATAATCTTTTTTTCATATACTCAATAAATGCATAAATTATTATAAAAGTTGATGAAATTTAGTCCACATATTCCTTCAAATCACAATTATCATTGTGATCTTGAGTTTAAAGATTATGTGAAATGACAGATGCAAAAATAAACATAGGAGGATGATAGTCATGATCCTCTTAAGTTGAGAAAAGTTGAACAGTATCCAGAAATAAACATAGATCCAACTATTAGTTGGGAGTATATAGGCCAGTTGTCAAACTAATTTTCAACTCAAAGACTTAGGGTCCTTGGAAAAGGGCCAGATATTTCTACATCAATATATCTTTATTATTCAATGTAGGACTAAACTGAAAGCCACACGTGCGATGAACTATACATGTAAATACATGGATTCCATAAACAAACTATTTTAACTGTCTCCCCTTCTATTTGGCCATCAAGTATATTATTTGACTTGAATAACTACATGGAGAAGAAGCCTTCTATCTCTGCCTTTCACAAATGTTATTTCTTTTAAAACCAGGTGGTGAAGATCCTCGCTGTCCTCTGGCTGGTTTGCATATTCCGATATCTAGAGCAGAAGAGGCTTACAAGAAGGCCGGCTGCCCTGAGAACTTCAAGGTATGATGGACCATCTTCAATTTATTAACACAACTAGGTACTTTTTTCTCTCTCATTTGATTTCCTGATCATTTCTAAATTGTAGCTTTTCTATCATGCTTATCATTTTAATTTCCTAACGGCTATTTATCTGTACAACTTCAGTAGTTTTTATTCAAAATTGTTGTAACTTTGTTAAGCAGGTGGATTCTTATATGAAGTTCTAGCATTTTTGTTCCATTCACTTATTCGCAGTTAATAATACTGTTGTGCAGTTTATAACTGAAAGTGGAATTGGGCATCAAATGACAGCATCAATGGTGAAGGCAGCAAGCGATTGGTTCGACAGGTTCCTCAAACCAATACATTATTGAATCTTAAGGCACGAAATATATATATTTCTATCTGCTTCTCCAATCAAAATTTCAGGGTATCGATTATGAATTTAAACTAAAGAGGTAACTGTTGAGTATGTCTTTACAGGAAAATGAATGTTTGCTATTCGGGCTCGTAACAATTTGATATCAAAGAGTTTTTATTGTTACAATCAAGACTACATCATCAATTAATTTTGCTTCAGTTCTCTAAATTATTGGTAACTTTCTTGCAATTGTTATTGTGTGGTTAAGCTATTAAGCATTTAAGCGGGTCAAACTGTTGAGTTGATGAAAAATATGAACTTCTGTAAGCAGGTGTGAACTGAAGAAGATTTTGTAAGATCTCAAGTCTTTTTTGACTTTTGTGGGCATGTTATTGATAGACCGGCTGATTTGATTGGGAGAGAATTAGAAAGTTTCTTAATTGAGAGGGAACTATTTAGGAAGACTCTTAATCAAAGGGAAATTGTTTAGGAATTTTTTAATTATAATTTGAAAGGAATTATTTAAGGCAAGAGATCTAATTTGAATTCAAAATCTAAGAGGAAATTAATTAGGGAAGAGGAGGAGGAATTAAGGGGGATTATTTAGGACATTTTTAATTATAATTAGGAGGGAATTAATTAGGGAAATAAATCTAATTTGAATTTAAATTTGAGAGAGAATTATTTAGGAAAAGGGGGCTGATTTGAGAGGGAATTATGGGAGCCTATTTATGACTAATAATAGGATGATTTCAGGATTATGTTTTGTGTTTGCTGAAATTAGAATTTCTTAGGTTATTTGGGCTCTAGTCGGAAGCTAGGGAGTTGGGAGAGCCGGATCTTCCTCTCGAATTGAAGATCCAACCGTATCTTGCTATTTTCTTTCACATATCTTGTAATAAAAATAATTTTGATGTATTTTTCTTCCTAATTTGTTATCGTCATTCGCTGATATCGAGGAAAAGTGCATCCACTTCCTATCCGTTAAGATCCACTATGACCTTGGTAAAACCATCTAAATGCTTTTTTGACCATTTAGGCTTTGTTTGGGACAACTTTCTTACTGCTTTCTAAAGCAACTTTAATACAAAAAAATTATGAACTAATAATTTTTATACTAGAAAGTTGTTTTAAAAAGTAGTAAGAAAGTTGTCCCAAACGGGCTTCCTTTGAGACGGATTTCTTGTTGTCTTCTTTTTTTTTTTTAATTCCCAGTGCTCCAATGTCAACGGTAAGAAGAAGGGATATGTGAAGAATACTTTTCAGCACATCTTAATTAAAACATTTATAAGAAAATAATAACAATAACATCAATCTTTTATCCTACTGTGTGGGGTTGGCTACATGAATCATTTTTCTCCATTGTGTCGTGTTAAAAGTTAAATTCTCATTTAAAATTAATAAAAAATATTATTCCGAATATTTTATAAACAAGTCTTTTTTAGGTCTGCCACTATCTTTCTTAACATAAGCTAAATTTAATACATGTACTCTCCAAACTGGGTCATCGGAAGGCCAACGTTTTATGTGACCAAACCATCTAAGATGACTCTCTCTAATCTTATCAGTCAATGTAGCTAATCCAACTTTTTCACGTATATACTTGTTTTGCATTCTGTCTCTAAGAGTGCAACCACTTATCCACTTCAACATTCTCATCACTACAACAACAACAACAGCATCAAGCCTTTGTCCCACTACATGGGGTCGGCTACATGAATCATTTTTCTCCATTGTGTCATATTAAAGGTCAAATTCTCGTTTAAATCTTATAAAGAAAGGTCATTTCTAATATTTTCTAACCAAGTCTTTTTTGGCCTGCCTCTACCTTTCTTAACATAAGTCAAATCTAATATCTCTACTCTCCTAATCGGGTCATTGGAAGGCCGTCGTTTTATGTGACCAAACCATCTAAGGCGACTCTCTCTAATCTTATCTTCTACTGGAGCTACTCCAACCTTTTCACGTATATGCTCATTTCGTATCCTATCTCTAAGGGTAAAGCCACTCATCCACCTGAGCATCCTCATCTCTTCCACACTAAACTTAGTATTATGCTTCTCTTTTAATGGAAATGGAAAGAATTAGTTAAAATTAAAAGAAATCCAAATTCACAGTCGCTAAATGTCTTCAATCACTTAGCAGGTCTATTCGTCTTTGACTTTGCAATGCTCACAAGATCACCAAACAAATTGTCATCCTCCTTGAATCGCTGTTGCAAGTAAGAAGAAGATGAAGTAGAAGGCATTTGGTAGTAATGACCTGCATTCATGTAACTATCTTGCAAGCCAAGCCCTTTCAATTTATGAGAGAGCTCTCTGGTGTTTGAGTAAGAGTGAGATTCTGACTGTTGGCCGTAATTATAATCCTGCATGGACTGAGAATATGCATTTGAGAGATGGTAAGCTTGATCATGAGGAGGAAACATTCCCATGGGTTGGTTTCGCTGAATTCCTGTAGAATATGTAATAATTTCTTGTGTCTGCTCATTTTGGAAATGCTGCTGTTGTATGGTCAACGGCTGGCTACTTTCAGCCAGTCCAATCTCCCAAGGAGGTGGGGGGAGAGCTCCACCTTGATCGACTTCTCCTGTTCAAAGGAAAAAAATTCAGTGTTTTGATAACCAGACTCTCTTCAAATAAGTTTGACTATATTTGATGACTTTTATGAGTTGATGGCCACAAACATTATAATCACAAATTCAATTCAATCAACAGCTTCTTTATGTTATTTATTTGTTTTATATGATACTGTGCATTTTGATGCATACTACTAATTGTTCTACAAAAGAAAGGGGCTAATAATGTTTATATTCAAGTCATTAAGAATATGTATGTAGGAGTTGTTACTTGTGTTCAGACATAAGGTGGTTTGATAAAGTATTTTCCTATTTCAGTTGGATTACATCAATGATCATCCTTAAGTCCATATCTTTTTTGCTTTAATCATGAATATTCTTACTAGACATTTGCAAGATGTTGTACCCTGATGTATGCTTTTTGCTGATGATATTTCTTGTTGATTAGACTAAAGAGAGATTTGAAGGTAAACTTGAATTATGGAGGTCAACCCTAGAGTATAAAGGCTTTCGTTTGAGTAGATTTAAAACTGAATATATGTAATGTAATTTTATTAATAAGAGTACATGCTTTAGATATATTGGGTCTATTGTTCGGAGTGTTGGTGAAATTGATGAGGATATAGTAAATTTCAAGTTGGATGGTTGAAGTGAAGGAATGAATCGGGCTTGTTGTGTGATAGAAAAGTCCACCTCAAATTTAAGGAAAAATTCTATAAGATAGTGGTTAGACCTACACTACTTTATGGTGCAGAATGTTGGTCATTAAAAGAGAAGCATAATATTAAGTTAAGTGTTGCAGAGATGAGGATGCTCAGGTGGATGAGTGGCATTACTCTTAAAGACAAGATACGAAATGAGCATATACGTGAAAAGGTTGGAGTAGCTCCAGGGAAGATAAGATTAGAGAGAGTTGTCTTAGATGATTTGGTCACATAAAACGACAACCTTTTGATGATATGGTTAGAAAAGTGGATGTATTAGATTTGACTAATGCTAAGAAAGGTAGAGGCAGATCTAAAAAGATTTGGTTAGAAAATATTAGAAATAATGAGAATTTAACTTTAAACAGGGCAAAATGGAGAAAAATGATTTATGTAGCCAACCCCACATAGTGGGATAAAGGCTTGTTGTTGTTGTTAATTATTGTCTTAAATCCTTAATCACAAGTGTTAGTAACTTTTATCATCATTAGCCTTAATGCACATTTACATTGCCAATTGTGGTCTGCAAGCTAGGTCTTGAGTGTACATATTAAGTGTTAATCTTAGTATAGTGATGTAGGACTTAAATGCTTAGACAATGATAAATAAGATGTTACAGTTTTTAGATGAGAACAATATTAAATATTAAACTTATAGTGATTTAAAAAATGAAAGAAAATGAGAGGGGTGTAACTAGCTTAAGCAAAGTCATACAACTAGAAGTTAAGATCATAAAATAATCAATTATTCAAGCATAGCATACATGAAGGATTTTCAATGAGAAATCCCTAAATTAACAATGAAAATAGTCACTAGTTGGGCCCCTCACTCAACTCTTTGAAGGATTGATAAAACGGAGAAAATATGACATGATCTTTGTGATCCCACAAATTAAGGTAAGACTTAGAGAGGAAAAAGATTTGAAGGAAATATTCACCTTGATCAAGGGTTGGATACGATCTACCACTGCACTAGAGAGAGTTGTTCGTCGATGGCTTCAGCGAGGGTGAAGACGATCCTCTCGATGTATTCTTCCACAGTTTGATCAATCTCTAAGTTGAGATTGAAAAATGTTGATTTGAGGATGTCGACATGACCTTGCTCGCTGTAAACAAACCCGTGGCCCTGTTCATATTCTGCCATTCACGAGGAGAAGGATGCCTTGATGTGGTGGAGGAAAGATCATTGCTGCACTTGACTAATCATCTTGTAAGAGAGAATTTCTCAAGGATCCCAAGGAGGAGGAGGAGGGGAAAGGTTTGGCTCAGGATTTTAGTGGATTAAGGAGGGAGGAAGGGGCCAGCCAAGCTTAGGGGAATTAGGGGATTTTGGTTCATATTTGGTGAAGAAAAGGGGAGGCAAACTTTGAGTTTTAAATTTCCTAATTAATTAGAAAAGGGAGGGAAGGGGGCCGACCAAATCAAGGCTTGATGGGGTGATATTTAAGTCAGATTGGAGAGAGAGGAGGGGAGAGAGGGGCTGATTAATTAATTCCCTTAATGGGATGTCCAATTGGGGAATTAATTAATTAAAAAGAGCGAGAGAAGGGGGGATGACCAAAGAAGTTTCGGTGAGACACACTTGGGGATCCAAGTGTTTCCTATCATAGACCTACACTACTTTATGGTGCAGAATGTTGGTCATTAAAAGAGAAGCATAATATTAAGTTAAGTGTTGCAGAGATGAGGATGCTCAGGTGGATGAGTGGCATTACTCTTAAAGACAAGATACGAAATGAGCATATACGTGAAAAGGTTGGAGTAGCTCCAGGGAAGATAAGATTAGAGAGAGTTGCCTTAGATGATTTGGTCACATAAAACGACAACCTTTTGATGACATGGTTAGAAAAGTGGATGTATTAGATTTGACTAATGCTAAGAAAGGTAGAGGTAGATCTAAAAAGATTTGGTTATAAAATATTAGAAATAATGAGAATTTAACTTTAAACATGGCAAAATGGAGAAAAATGATTTATGTAGCCAACCCCACATAGTGGGATAAAGGCTTGATGTTGTTGTTGTTGTTGTTAATTATTGTCTTAAATCCTTAATCACAAATGTTAGTAACTTTTATCATCATTAGCCTTAATGAACATTTACATTGCCAATTGTGGTCTGCAAGCTAGGTCTTGAGTGTACATATTAAGTGTTAATCTTAGCATAGTGATGTAGGACTTAAATGCTTAGACAATGATAAATAAGAATTTACACGTTTTTAGATGAGAACAATATTAAATATTAAACTTATAGCGATTTAAAAAATGAAAGAAAACGAGAGAGGGGTGTAACTAGCTTAGGCCAAGTCATACAACTAGAAGTTAAGATCACAAAATAATCAATTATTCAAGCATAGCATACATGAAGGATTTTCAACGAGAAATCCCTAAATTAACAATGAGAATAGTCACTAGTTCGGCCCCTCACTCAACTCTTTGAAGGATTGATAAAACGGAGAAAATATGACATGATCTTTGTGATCCCACAAATTAAGGTAAGACTTAGAGAGGAAAAAGATTTGAAGGAAAGATTCACCTTGATCAAGGTTTGGATACGATCTACCACTGCACCAGAGAGAGTTGTTCGTCGATGGCTTCAGCGAGGGTGAAGACGATCCTCTCGATGTATTCTTCCACAGTTTGATCAATCTCTAAGTTGAGATTGAAAAATGTTGATTTGAGGATGTCGACGTGACCTTGCTCGTTGTAAACAAACCCGTGGTCCTGTTCACATTCTGCCATTCACGAGGAGAAGGATGCCTTGATGTGGTGGAGGAAAGATCATTACTGCCCTTGACTAATCATTTTGTAAGAGAGGATTTCTCAAGGATCCCAAGGAGGAGGAGGAGGGGAAAGGTTTTGCTCAGGGTTTTAGTGGATTAAGGAGGGAGGAAGGGGTCGGCCAAGCTTAGGGGAATTAGGGAATTTTGGTTCATATTTGGTGAAGAAAAGGGGAGGCAAACTTTGAGTTTTAAATTTCCTAATTAATTGGAAAAGGGAGGGAAGGGGGCTGACCAAATCAAGGCTTGATTGGGTGGTATTTAAGTCAGATTGGAGAGAGAGGAGGGGAGAGAGGGGCTGTTAATTAATTCCCTTAATGGGATGTCCAATTGGGAAATTAATTAATTAAAAAGAGCAAGAGAAGGGGGATGACCAAAGAGAGAGGGGAAGGGAGTTGTCCAGATTCAATGAATGTGGGAATTTGAATTGATTCCCAATCAATTTCAGATTTATCCCATCCTTGATTTAAGGAAGACTTTCCAAAATTAAGCTAAATGATTTAGGAAAGAATTTCAAATTTCAAATTCAGTGTATTACCCACCAACCGCAGGAACCATTCGGGCTCGTGGTCCACTTCTTCCAGCAACTTCCTCCTCTCTCTTCTCACCCCCCCCTAGGGACTTCAAACTCTCACCAAACTCTCCATACTCTCAAAACACAATTGCAAAAATCTTTTTTTTATAATATTCATCATCGCCTCAAAGAAGGAGAATGAGGCTTTAAATAGCCAATAAAATGAAGAAAATACGAAAGACCAACTTGCCCCTAAGGCATACACATGACTAGGCCCTCAAGTGAGGGTATCGAAGGAAAGGTACAATAAAACTCATAAATATAATAAACTAATACATCAATAATAAATCTAATACAATGATAATCAAAAGTAAAGCGGTGCAATTGTGGTCGTAGATCGACGGCCATGCCTCCGGTAGAATCTCCAAGGTGGGATGTCCTCATCACATAGCCTGCTTGATAAAATGTTGGGAATAATGATCTGAACATGAATTTTTTGCGCAAGTGAGTTGTAAATTATTTGTCTGAACTAATTAAAAAAAATTAGGATCATGACTGAATTAGGAAGGAAATGGGAGCACCAAATAAGTAAAACACAACATGCCTAGAAGTAGTACAAAAATACTTGCATAAACTAGAGTTAACATCTTATTACCTCATTGAGCACTCAACAAACGAAGAAGGGTTCATAAACCGATCCTAAATAATTGGGGATAGGGTTTTCAATGACGAAGGAATTAGGACAACCATCATTTACAGCTTTGTTATTTAGAGATACCAACGAACAAAAAACGGATATCCCTTAATAAGAAGATAGTACATGGACATATTAGTGAACCAAACAACCCATAAATTTTCATGCCAGACAGAACCTGACATCTATTATTCTGGTTTTATGTAAACTTAAAATCAACATATGAGTCAAATTATTTTAGGCGCTTGTGTATATAGAACCATTAAAGGGTGGAGTAGCTCCACTGGAAGATAAGATTAGAGAGAGTCACCTTAGATGGTTTGGGCACATTAAACGGAGGCTTTCCAATGATCCGGCTAAGAAAGTTGAGGTATTATATTTGACTTATGTTAAAAACGGTAGAGGTAGACCTAAAAAGACTTGGTTATAAAATATTAAAATTTAATATTTCTTTATTAGATTTAAATGAGAATTAGACTTTTAACAGGACACAATGACAAAAAAAGATTCATGAAGCCAACCCCACGTAGTGGGACAAAGGCTTGATGTTGTTTTTGTATATAGAACCATTAAGATTCTTCATATGCAAGTGAAAAAAGGAAAAAAAAAGAAAACATTTTTAATCAAAATGAAGCGCCATTAATACACAAAGTAAAGAGGATCAAACAAGCTTACCGATACGTGCTTGTTGCTGTGTATCCACATTATGATTATTCCATGAAAGATCCCCATGACTTGGCTGAGCTTTTTGAACAAATGAAGCGTGCTCATGTATAGATTGTCCATGGTTCATGGCACTCCCATCTAAGTAAGATATAGACTGCTGTTGCTGCTGAAACAGAGATGCAACAGTATAATCTTGTTCAGCTTGAAAAGCTATATTGGCAGTACAGTTATTTCCACAGTTCCTTGGAGAATAAATGCCTGTTAGAACTAGCATATTTTGGTCATTTGCCGAAGGAGCAGTTGTTTCATTTGCTGGCACAAGAGCTAATGAGTTATCTGTTGAAGTTGTATTGAACTCCTCGCCGCTAAGAAGATCTAATTGAGGACATGATTTTGGAGAAGTAATTGGTATATCATTTGGTCCAGGAGGAGCAGGTAGCAAGAGCTGTTGAAGAGGAGCATTTGACCTGTAAATCATATAACTATTTCCATTGAAATGATCTAACAGATTTTCCTTCAAATCATTTTTTATAAATTTCACCTCTTTTATTTATTTTATTTTTTTAATTATAAGACTTTTAGCGATGATGGGATTTAGTATGTTTATGGGAAGTGGCTCACCTTCGATGTGATTCATTGTCAGCATCCTGATTTTTATCATGAAGATCTACCAAATCATGGAGAGAGTTCTGCTTCTTTGGTTTTTTAGAAACTTCAATAACAATAGCATCATATTTTGATAGAACATTTTGTAGATCATCATTTAAAGCAAGCCCTTCACGAAGTAATTTCTCGTTCCTGGGAAGAATAAGAGAACGATAGATCAAGTAAAAAGTACGAAGTGGTTGTAAAAATTTAGGTAAAGATGCAAAAAACTGTAATGAAATTAATAAAACTTCATTTTTCAAGCATTTAATATGTGCTAAAAGCACACCAATTTAACCAAGAGAAAAAGCAGTCCCAAATATGTGGCGTCTAGGGGTGTAAATGAGCCGAGCCAAGCTCGAGTAACTCCTAGCTTAAGCTTGATTAATTAATCGAGTTCGAACTCGATCTCGAGCTTTATTCAACGAGCTTGAGTCGGTTAATGAGTTGGCTCATTTATTATGAAAGAGAGAAAATGATTATGATTTATGTCAATTAGGAAATCTTACCAAATCCAAATCAGCCGTGATTTGGAAGGCTTTGATGGCTCATTAATGTAATTGATTAGGGAGTTAATTATTTCTCTAATTTGAGGATTTGATTGGGGATTAGATTAGGAAGTTTTATCCTTATTTTGATCACCTCAAATCTATAAATTGAGGGGCAAGGCCTGTTGTGGATGCATGAGAGTTAAAGAGAGCCAAATTGTAATCTTTATTTTCTCCAATATAATGAAATCATCATTTCCTCTCCGTGAACATAGGTATCTTCACCGAACTACGTAAATCACCATGTTCTTTGTGTTGGTTGTGTGATTTTGGGTTTGATTTTCTATTGTGTTTACACAACAATTGATATCAGAGTCAGATTTTGATGATTTTCTGGCAACAACGTGAAGAACGGAAGAATCTTATGTTGGTATGGTTCGTTGAGGAGAAAGAAGGAAGGCAGGTACATGTGCAGTTTCGCTTGTGAATCACGTGAAGGTCGCTGAAGGTGGGCCGTACATACAAATCACGTGTGAAGCACGAGTTTCCTGGGTCGAGCGGAGAACTTAGTAAGATTTCCTGTGTGCGTGGACTAGGTCAAACCGGAGAGGCACGCACGACAAGGAGGCTCAAGCACTATTTCGTGCAGAGTAGAGCACGGTCGGGTATGCAAGGGCTGATAGCAGAACAAGTGTAGATGAATTGCACACAAACAACAGCGCGGTCGGAGCAGTGCGTGAACAACGACGACGGTTGGGCCTACGTACGAAAGGCGAGTACGATGCAAAAGCGGATGTACGAGGTCAGAGCATAGGCGTGCGGTCGGCTGAGGCGAGCAATGTGCGTAAAGTGCTCATGAGATAGTTGAAAGGCTTGGGAGCACCTGGGTTGCACGCTGTTTCAGATCTGGTGCCGCACACATAAGCAAGAGGCCTGATTGTGGGCCTGACGTGCAGAAGTTCACGCGGAAGGGAAGTTTTGGTTTCGGTTCGTGTGTTGCACAGAAGAGAGGAGTTAGCAAGAGTCTGTATCCCCGAGCCTAAATCAAGCAAATGGAAGATGGTTCATGAGTATTGAGTGATTTTGTCTCTAAATTAAGACTTGCAAGGAGCAGTAAAGGAAATTCAAGACAATTGATTGACTGTGGTTGGACTACTGATTTTGTTCCTAATTGTTGCTCGAAAGAGAGCTGGATTGGTGCAATTACATCATCGTGAGATGCCTGCAATTTGGTGGAGGCTATGAGATCCGATGGAGCCATAGATACATTTTCCTCGATGGTGGAGAAGGTGTCGATCCATCAGGTGGTTATACATCCTATCAAAATTAATGTGATGAAATTTGATGGAAAATGAAACTTTGGCATGTGACAAGGTGAAGTGATGGATGCCTTGTGCTCTTTAAATCTGGAGAAAGTTCTAGAGAGCAATGAACGTCCTAAAGAGATTTTAGAGAAAGACTGGCTCAAGATGAGCCATAGTGCTTGTGACTTGATCAGAAATTGCCTATCTCAGGAGATCAAGTATAGGGTGATGATGGAGATTTATGCTATGAAGTTGTGGAAGATTTTAGAGAATAAGTATCTAAAAAAGTGCGTGGAGAATCGTTTCCATAAAAAATGTTAGCTTTATAGGTTGTAAATGAAATATAGGGTTACAATTGATGAGCATCTGAATGACTTCACAAAGTTGTTGGCAGATCTTTTAAATATGGATGAAGATGTTGGAGATAAAGAGAAGACGCTCCTTATGTTGAATTTGCTTCTGGATGAGTATGAAAACATCACGATGACACTCATTCATGTGAAGGAGGTCTTGAATTATGGTGAGGTGACTACTGCGCTGTTGAATCACGGGTTCCGACGTCGGGGTGAGAAATTTGCTAAGATGGATTCGGTCGCGGCTCTAACACTTCAGCATTGGAGATATGAATAACAGAAGAATAAAATGGGCGACAGCAACAAGTAGATCAAGTATCGTGGGCGTAACCTTGGGAAGAATCAATGTGTTTTCTATTTAAAGACCGGTCATTGGAAGAATGATTGCTGAAGTTAAAGGAGAAGGGAAAAGAAATTTTCACAAAGGCAAAGGCAAATCTTAACATGGAAGAGCATGACTAAGACTCAGATGTATCACTATTTGTAGCTTCTCAGAGTTTGTATACAGATGGTTCAAGTTGGATTATGGTTACAGGTGTCACCTATCACATTTGTCCCGCTAGAGAGTGGTTCAGTACTTACAAGAAGCTTGATAATAGTGTTGTGAACATGAGAAATGATCAAGCTTATCGTACAGTTGGTGTAGGGAGCATCTTCATCAGAATGCATGATGATATTGTGTGAGAGCTGACTGATGTAAGACAAGTTTAAGTATTTTGTTGTTTGTTGGGAATTTAGAGATTAAGGGCTATAAGATAGTCATTAAGGCAGGAGTTTTAAAGATATATCATGGAGTGTTGGTTTTTCTGAAAGGACTTCATCATCACAACCTTTACTACCTTCAGGGTAGAATGGTGATTGTTGTTATTGCTTCTTCCGATGCTACTACATAGTGGCATATGCAGCTAGCTCATATTGGAGAGGCTTTTCTTATGGCTTTGGTGAAGCAAGAATTGTTCAAAAGAGCAAGCACTTACAAACTCGATTTCTATAAATATTATGTGTTTGACAAAAAGACATGGGTATCCCTTGGTATTGCCATCCACAATACAAATGGTATGCTGGAGTATGTTCACACAGATATTTGGGGCTCGACGAAGAGCATCATTCTATAGGCGGCAATATTTTTGTATAATTTATTGATAATTACTCCATATACGTTTAGGTGTACACCATGAGACACAAGAGTGAGGTAATTGAGATTTTTAGAACTTGAAAGAAGTAGATTGAGACTCAAACTTGCAAAAGGATCCGGTGTATCAGATCAGACAATGGGGGAGAGTACACCTCAGATGCATTATTACAGGAGTCTCAGAGATCTGAGATAGAGCACCACTTTACTGTTAGAGAGACACCACAACAGAACGGGGTGGTAGAGATGATGAACTAAACTTTGGTGGATAAAATTCGGTGTATGTTATCCAATAGTGGGTTGGATAGAGCCTATTGGGCTGAGGCCATAGACTATACCTGTCATTTGGTGAACTGTTTGCCTTCTACAGATATTGAGAAGAGATCCAAAATGAGATGTGTTCATGGCATTATACTAAATATTATGATGAGCACTTGAAAGTGCTCGGGTGTCCAGCTTACTATCATGTTCAAAATGATGAACTAAAATCACGTGAAAAGAAGGCAATCTTTATTGGCTTCAAGCTTGGAGTCAAGGGCTTCAAACTCTATGATCCAATAGAGAAGAAGATTTTCAATAGCATAATTTTACATTTTACAAGGCGAGCATGTTGACACTTCGGGACTTTAAGCAAGTGGAGAGTTTTATTGGGACCACAGCTGCACTGCAAAAGTTAGAATTCGATGTAACTCTATTTGTTCCACAGAGACAGATCACTTCTACTCAGATACCTGATTCAGCTGCAGATCATGCAGTAGAAAATGATGTTGAGGATGAGATTCCAGCTTAGGAATCTATTGCGAGGAACAAATCCAGACGCCATAATATCTCAAAACTAGCTCGGTTCAGGGACCAATTTGCATTTGCATTTTTCAACCACGGAGGTTGAAATTCTTAGTCATTATAAGGAAGCAATGGACTTCCTTGATGGTGATTTATGAAAGAGGTCTATGAATGAAGAGATGAAGTCTCTTCAGGAGAATACTACTTGAAGGTTGGTGAAGCTTCCTCCAAGAAGGAAGTCTATTTGGTGCAAATGGGTGTATGTGAAGAAGGATCTCATGGAGCTAATGTGCAGTACAAGGCTAGATGGGTGAAAAAGTCTTTTCGCAATGGGAATGGATTGCTTATGATGAGGTGCTCTCCCCAATGGTTAAGCATCCCTTGATCTGTGGTCACTTGGCACTTATAGTACACTATGGTATGATTTTGGAGCAGCTTGACCAAGATCTTGCACATTTGCACAAGCAGTTGGCGTTGTGAGCGAGTTTATATATAATACAGGAATGACTCATCAACAAGCTGTAAAGAGTATCCTGATGTATCTGAAGGATACAATTAATACATGCTTGGCATTGGAGAGGTTGTCACCACGGCAGTGGTGCAGTACTCATGACTGATTGTCCACTTATTTTGAAGGAATACGCTCAGCTTGATCTCTTGAGAGGGGGGTACGTAGGCAACCATCTAGGTACGGTCGTTATAATATTGGAGTTTGGTTTATCATCTTCCACTTTCTAAAGTGAAAGATGAGGTGGAGATTATTGATTTGGAAATCTTTTCAAATCCAAATCAGCCTTGATTTGAAAGGCTTTGATGGCTTATTAATATAATTGAGGGAGCTGATAATTTTCCTAATTAGGTGATTTGATTGAGGATTTGATTGTGGATTAGGTTAGAAAGTTTTTTTTGTTAATTTTGTTCACCTCAAATCTATAAATTGAGGGGAAAGGGCTGTTGTAGATGCATAAGAGTTAGAGATAGCCAAATTATAATCCTTATTTCTCCAATATAGTGAAATCATCATCCCCTCCCAATGGACGTAGACATCTTCGCCGAACCATGTAAATCGTCATGTTCTTTGCGTTGGTTGTGTGATTTTGGGTTTGGTTTTTGTTGTGTTTGCAGAACAAATTAAGTAATTATTATAATAAAATTGTGAAAAAGAATGAGAAATTATAAGAAAAATAATAAATAATTACTTAATATAAAAAATTAGGATATAATTTTTAAATATTTTTAACAACTTTGTATTTAAAATCTTGAATCCTAATATATTTTAAGTATATTTTATATTAATATTTTCTAAACAAGCCAGTTCACGAGCTACGAGTCAAGTCGGGGCTAGCTCAAGCTTTGCTTGTTAGCTCATCAAGCTCGGCTCACATGCCATTTATTGAGCCAACTCGAGCCGCCTCACGAGCAACTTGACTCACTTAGACCCCTTGTGGCATCATGGAATATCACATTTCTCTAATTTAGTCTTTGGTTGTACAATATTAATTTTAAATAGCTCATAAGATATAAATTGATGGAAATTGAAATACAAAATTGATTCCAATGCAATCCCTTAACTAGATCCCAATTTAATTTACATATATCATATTTTCAAATGCAAAAGCAAAACTAGAACTTTTATGTGATAGACACTCAGTTGAAAATATTAAAAAAAAAAAAAGAGTAGATATTTAAAAGAGGGCCTTGCTTTATTCTCCCAATATTTATGGCATTTAATAAATTAATTATACTATCAAATAAAACTTTTTCTCACATGCTTTGCTTTAACATTAATAAATTAATTATTAACATCAAAATAAGCTTTTTAGGTTCAACCCAAAATTAAGTAGATATTTAAAAAAATAAGTGTTTCCTTTCTCCCAATATATTTGATAATTAATTAATTAATCAATATTTATATTTTTTTATTTTCGTATTATTATGAAGTAAATAATGAAATTTATTCACTACAATTATATCCTATAATAGACGAACAAACCAAATAAAATGCCTAGTAATCATACCAGGCCAGGGCATGTAAAATTAGTGCATTCAACTACATCATGGGCGTGGGTCAGTTGTATAAAAAGCTGGCCCATTTAATGGGTCGGGTTGGCTCGATCTGGCCTGACCCACCTGGTATGACTCGATCCCAAACATGCAGGTGCAAACAGGCAGTAATGAAGTTGCAATAATAAGTATGAAAATAAAGAATCTTACGAAGTAGAGTTAACAAGATGAACCACCCTTTGCCTATATAGACGACACTTTTCAACAAGTTCAACGATCACCTCCTGCTTGACATCCTGCAAATTTACGATGATATTCAAGCTTGTGGCAATGCACAACTTCTTTTATCAAACTAGAGAAAATCAAACTGCCATTAGAATGCAACTTACAAGAATGAATAGATTGCTGCAAGGAAACACTTAGCTGATATTTTTAGGCTTCGTTTGAGATAGTTTTTTTACTACTTTCTAAAATGACTTTCTAGTACAAAAAATTCTAATTAAAAAAAAATTGTACTAGAAAGTTGTTTTAGAAAGTAGTAAAAAAGCTGGCCCAAACGAAGCGTTAAAATGTGGTGGAAGGTGAAGGGCTAAAGCATCATAATCAGAGTAATTTTAGACATGACTTCTAATCAGGGGCGGATCCAGCTTCCTTTTTCAGGGTGGGCAAAAAAAATTTTTTTTTGTGGGGATGGACAAAAATGCCTAGGATTGATAAAATTAGGACAAAAAGTATTTTTGAGGGGGGGCAAAATGACTAAAATACTCAAAATATTTCAAAAAATCTCCTATAAATATTAAAAAAAAAAATTTCTAAGACTAGGGTGGATCCACCCATGCTTCTAATAACAATTTTATGAAATATTCATCAAGCTCTCCAAAAGAGAAGACCATCAAATCATACTAAAGAGCAAACCATTTTATTCTCTTGTTAAAATGAGTATTTATAACATTACAAAGCAAAGAAAAAGAAAAGGAGAGGGTCAGCTAACATTATAAACAACATAAAACATACATCCTGTAATTTTCTTTGCAATCAAACTTGCTTGGACATCGCATAATCAATTTTTGCAAGTTTGAAGCTTTATTTTCCCAGCTTGGTCAATCATTCTTGCTTGGAGTATGGTAGAACTTGTCATTTTTTAGGCTTGAAAAAAAGTCTTTAGGGAAGCTCAAAAAAAAATCAAAATTTGAAAATTCAAGTTCCTCTTGGTATTCCTTCCCATGCATGAAGGATGAAGTTTTTAAGTGATTTATGATAATGAATAATATTCTTAGAATAAATGTCATGCTGATAATGATAATAATAATGTTCATGATACATATCAAACATAATAATAATAATAATATAAAACATTATAAATACATATATGCAAAAAATAACTTCATTTAAACCATAATTCCATGGATTGTTTGACATCATAAACACTCAATATAAAATTATAAATGCAGTCATAAAGTTAAAAGAATACCTCTTTATTTCTCGGATCTAAAGCATTTAGCATTTCAACAAGAACATCCATGATAACACGAGCATTTTGAATATCTGCAAGACTGAGAATGAAATGAAAATGAAAGCATGAGGATTAATTTATGGAACTGTCAATTAAAAAAATTAAAAGCATATAAAATCAGTAGTTTTAGAAATAAGTTCATAATTGTCTTTAGTATCAGATTAAAGCATTATCCTACTTTCTCAAGAACTGGATGTGATCATAACAGTCAGAAACCAAATCCAAACAAATTGAATTGGTCCTGCAGCAAACGAAAACCTTGAACACCCCCTTTCACCCAAAGGTCATGCACGCCTTAGCCCTCTCTTCCTATAGTAGAGCAACCATTTTCATGAGCCTTCTCCCTAGTTGCCAAAAACAATTCACTGTGGAGTTTTGTTAAGAGTATTATCATTGATGTTTATAATAGATTTTTTAAATATTTTATTACTCGTCGGTCATACCTTTCACATTTTATAAGAGCTACACATACCAAATATCTTATTCAATGTTCATAATAAAATGCCATATTTGTAGATAGCTTTATCATGATTAATTATTGCATAAATTATCTTACTTTGAATTGTTTATGCATGTTATTAAGATTTGTTTCCATGCACTGTACTTTAATTGAATACAATAATATTACTAATGCAAAACCCTGTTATTATTATTAAGCTAGTAACAATCATATTGAATATAGAAAACTTATTAAATGCTTGCTTATTATACATATATATTGTGTTTGCAATGGATGTGTAGGTTGATAGAATCCTTTTGAATTTAGGTAGCAAGGTCAAGTGGCCCATAGTAAGATGACTATTTTGAAAATCATTGGATTTTCATGAATTACAGCGTACCTTTCTAGTTCATGGCATTTAAGTAAAACTAACTATAGATATATCAATATAAAAATAATTTTGATAGAGGATAAATTAAACATTTGTGTGTGTGTATATATATTGTTGACCTCAACAGCAAATTAAAAGAAAAAATTGAAATCGAATACAAAATCCACATAATCCTGAAATTCTGCGCAAATACCGTTGTTTCATACCTGTACATTCGGCGCCCTTTGAGTCTCGATCAGAAATCCTGCCTAAATCCTGCGATCTGCCTCGCTATTAAGGCCTCGTTTGAAACAGCTTAATTTTCCCTTCTCCAATTTCAAAACGTCATAATTTTTTTTTTCGCTGTTTAAATGTGGTGCATGTTTTTTCGGAAACTCCAGTTTTTTATTGTTTTGAGAAGTGTTATGGTATTAGCTTCTCCGTTTAAAACCTCCATTTCTTTGATTGAAGTTTTTTCAAAAACATCAAGAAATGTAGGTTTTAAAGGTAGAAGCTAATACCATAACGTTTTTAAAAACAATAAATAAATTGAATTTTCAAAAAAGCATTCAAACAGTCAAAAAAGCATTCAAAGAGTCAAAAAAAAGAAATTATGCCATTTCAAAACTGAAAATAAAATTAAGCTGTCTCAAACCAGGCCTAACGAGTCCTCAAACCTCCGACTTCTCCCTGCTTCCGATTCCTGTAGCCTTCCGAAGCCTCTTCCGACCTCCAGCAGCCCCGATTTCGCTCTAGACCCAAGCCGGACCTCCATCCTCTCCAATCGATTTCATCCTCCATATCTGATCCACTCTCCCTCCAGGCCCTTGAATACTCCACAGCCGCGGTTCCTCCTCACCTACCGACACCAAGCTCCGTCTCCCTCCTTTATTCCGAGGTGCTGTCGAGTTCGCCAAACCCAATCTTCCCCCAGCAGCCATACCCGACCTCAAGACCACGCCCGACTTCCGATCCTCACCCAGATATCTCGCCTGTTTCCCGATCTCTTGCTGCTTGAAGAACTCCACGAACCGACCTGCTCTTACCTCAAGCTCCAGCCGCTGCCTCTCCATCTCTTCAAACCGAAATCCACGCAAGATCTGCCCTTACCCTTCGAGTCCAAACTGCAACTCCTTGACCCGACGCCTGCTCCCGACCCTAGCCCGAAGACACCTCCAGTTGAGCTCTTGCGGTAGCCGCATCCTCCTCACTGCTCCAGCCGAACCCATTGCCACCTATAGTCCCATCCGATTTCAACTACTTGTGCTGACTCACTGACTGTTTCTATGTATTGTATTTTTAATTTTACCTTTTTTTATCATTATTAGTTAGCTTATTTCTTTCTGTTATTATTTATTATTATCAGTGATATTATTATAATTATTTTAAGTATATATACTTATATATATATATATATATGGAGAGAGAGAAAAGAAAAAAAAAGAAAGATACATTTATGCATTTTTTATCCCCGCTGCCATCATCAACATCGCAAAGATATAAGTTTCTAATTCAAAAAATCTCGCACTGGACATTTGCATCGAGCCGAAAAATTGTTCATAAACATTTTTCTCTAGTGTGGTGGGAAGGGAACCTGGTGCGACGCCTTTGGCAAGGCAGGTAGGCTCTGTACACGTTTTTCTCTAGGGTGGTGGGGATGAATATAAGTACCCGTACGCACTTCAGCACCTACAGAGAAACAACTAGGCATTTTAAGCAGGTACCCAAAGATCTATACACGCCTTTTTCTAGCGTGGTGGGAAAGATTTACGGACGCAATGTTATCCGACATCTACCGTGCACACTTTTCTTTAGCATGGCGGGAGGCCCAGACTTTTGTAGTTTCCCCTAAACGAGGGAGACGCCGAGAGGCTGCCTAAATTTCTGATAAACAAGGGACCGCACTCAGACTTAAATTTGAATTGACGGCGAACTGAAAATAAACTATAATGAACTTATTATAGACTTAAACAAACATAAATGATTCACTTTGAACTTGTTAAGTGAACAATGATAATTTGAACATAAATGAATTTGAATCAAACAAGTGATAATGAACCGCAGGGGACCATGTTTGTATCAGGACTTGAGCTGAGCATGGACTTGATTTGAACAAAGTGCAAGAGGACGAACAATATGGACCACATGGAACTAAACTGCAATTGGACATCTAAAATGAAAAATGAAATCAAATAGCAAATGATTATCATAATAATGAAACCTGATGATAACCTATTAATGAGCATTCATAAGGAACTTGTGGCATGTATGACTTGTTCATAAATATGAACTTTGGATATCGATCCTACAGGCAAAAGCATAAGACTTGTATCAAGCATGCTAGCTTGTCTGTAGGTATATGCAGGATGCTTATAATATACACGACCCCTGTACAAGCATTGTAAACTAACGGATGATGAGCATCGATGAACAAGAAAGAGACAAATCATGAATGTCAAAACTGTAGAGGATATGCATAGACAACTATAATACAGGAATAATCAAATACAATAAATTCCTGCAAATGAGAGCAAGCAATGTCTATGTTAATCATGCAATCATATACAACCAGAAGGATTTGATATGAAGTAAAAATAACAATGCGATACACCTGGATGCATTCAAATGAATATCAACACATACGTAAAATACCAGTTCATCAATGAAAACAAAGGAAAAACTAAATGCAAGAGCAACACTAAATTACTTAAATGAATAAAGCCTTGTGGTGAATAAGAATCCTAGCATAATTGCTCGTATGCAGTGGTCAGCGACAATTAGGAGTGAGGTGTGGTCTAAATTATAAATAGATCACGAAGAACCTTAGCAGTGATTTGATTTGTCAAGAGTATCTAAGAAGTTGCTCATAGTAATTGCCTATGAATGTTGAAAGTCAACACACAGTACACATGAAAAGGATAGTGGTGAATGCAACAATGCATCATTTACAAGTGGCAATGATCGATATGTAGTGACTCGTCGGGCAACAAATAAGGAGAAATTGTTGATGAATGTAGCTCAGCCAAGGGTCAATGTCAAATTACAGGTGGGCATATTAATGCACATGCCAACAGTGATAGCCGAAATGCTGCAGAGGAACCACGACAAGTATAAGCTCCTACAAGTGACTGCATAAAGTTTAAAGTACATACAAAAGCCAACCTAATAATTAAGGAGGTGATGACATAAGTCTTGCAATATGAGCAATGGTTCTGGTAAAAGTCAATAGTGATCAATATATCTTAAATGTGAAAAGTCCCTGGCATACACATACAGATGAACACATTGAACTAGTTTGCGAATGTATGCCACAAATTTGTCAGTTAGCATGTATGGAGGGACCAGTGTCAAATGCAACAACACCGAGTATTCAATATCAACATAAAACAAAATGACGACGAAGGTGTATTTGAAAAGTTCAAAGAAAATACACTGTTCTCCCGCGAGTGAAGAT
Source organism: Dendrobium catenatum (assembly GCF_001605985.2). Taxonomy (NCBI): domain Eukaryota; kingdom Viridiplantae; phylum Streptophyta; class Magnoliopsida; order Asparagales; family Orchidaceae; genus Dendrobium; species Dendrobium catenatum. Next base: position 189,809 of record NW_021435845.1, on the reverse strand, counting down.
ATATGACACATAACAAAATACGAGTTCCTATGAGTCGCAGTAGGAGACCTGTTGAATATTCCAAGAACCTCCCCCATACGTGCGCTACAACTTGTATACACATAAACACAAGAAATGCACATACAATCGTACACCCGAATGAGCCCCGACAAGCGTGATGTATTTATACACGTGATGTATGAAAATGTTGCGCAGGTTAATAAATGACCCCAATCCTTATATATGGATAGGTAGGAGTCTATATGACTCAAACTATCAAACATATATACGTCTGATATATCTGTTTTATACATTCATATTAGGCATTCAAGGTCTGTGAACATAGAAATTCATTAACAAAAACCCAAAGTCAACAACGAACCCGATCCTCTATTGGTAAGTTGACAGAGTCGACAAGGTTCAATCAATAAAATTACCAAATGCCCGTGAACACCTCGATAATGACCATGTTGAACGTAGATCTCAACTGGAGGAGTTAACCATAAATATTTAAAATACCATTCAAATGCTCATGAAATTCAAAAAACTCCACAAATATCTAAAACTCAAAATCCCAAAATTCAAATATTTAAAATCGAAATCAACCATCGAATCACCTAATTAAAGCAAAACTCATTCATCCTCCACAACAGTTTGCCGAGAAGAACAAATTGAGAAGTACGTCATCTCGCAAAGGGCTAATATCTGGTCGAGAATATTACTAGGATTCATTCTCAAACAATATCCTATCAGTAAGAACGTGACACGTGTCCTCTAACCAGCGGTTTTATCGCCAAATGACACCACAAGTAAACTGTTATGACTGGGTCCCTTTGAACCGGTTAGTTCGTCGCTAAATGACATCACTAAATTACGGTCATGGACAGCGCCCGTATGCTCCTCAGTGGCATCAAATCGTTCAAAAATGAATCAATGTGATATAATCGATAGGGCACAAATCCCTCTGTTAGTTGACGTGGATTCAAATTTGCCCCCTTGGGCAAATATTCACCCCATCCACGTCTACAAGGTACCCTTGGACGTAAAAACCCATGGCTGCCAACAAGGATCATTCTGTCAGGTTAGGTCGACTACCTCCTTTGACTAAGTAGACCAAGGACCAATTTAATTCGTTCCCAAAATGTACGCTGGAATTTATCGGATCCATCATTCATTCCCCTACCATGGGATCTTGCTTTAATTGCAAAATAGTGCAATTTCTAATTTTAAATATTAAATTTCCAACATTAAACCCTTGCTTCTACTATATGCCAGATACTACATATTTCTACGTGTCTGATTGACGACTAACCTTAATAAAAAATTCTCTCTCGTTCCCGGGAGATGTAATTAACTATAGGGGCTTGCGCCTATAGGAAACCATAACTCAGATCATAAAGTCCTCGCAAAATGAGGGTGAAATATATGAGTGTGTCTTATCTACAAATCTAATATGTCTTCCCAAAATGTACGCTGGAATTTAATTCGTTAAAACTTCCCCGAAATGCAACGAGGAGGTCAGGGCCGAATATTCGGAGCCCATACACACACACAAATATGCTTAATGTGATTGCACATGAATATTTTAGCATTTAAATACATTGATTACAATTTTTCATATAAATGATCTTGAACATCATCTCATCTAAATCATCGTAAAATATGCTACAATTTTCATACATGCCATGCAATATTATTCTAGTTGATGATATGATTTTTTTGGTTGTACTACTATTATATTGTAATCATATCTCATTAATTGCATGCCTCATATCTTATCATTTTTAATTTCATAAACAAGAGCTATTTGCTAAATTTGAATATCAAACACATTCATGATAAATTTTTTTACCAGATTCTACTGAGTTGCTCGGTGGATAATCACTACTGGACCAGACCTTTCAACAATACTTATTTCATTTGGTTCTTGAGTTTATGTTATAGTTTTACTTATTTCCCTACTGGATTTTGGGCAATCGATGCTAGTGAAGTTGGTCTTTCATTTCCTTCCTATAAGCTAGTATTGTTGTTTCCATCTTGAACTAGTGTTAAAGACTATTAATGCAATAAAGTACTAATTATTGTTTTTTATTCTTATACTAATATATATTTGCTTATAATTATTCATGACTGAAACTTTCTTATTGAATGCAGAACAATTTGATTGATCTTAATTTTTAATATTCATCTCATTAGTCGAGATCAATTTCTTCATCCCATCCTATAGGAATCTATGATGCACCGACACTTCTCCTCAAAGAGGCGTGCAGTGTCCGACACGACACTCGTCCGACACTCCTCCGACACGTATCGGACACATATTTGGCGTGTCCGATTAAAAAATATTAAATGCAAATTGGACACGCGTGTCCGAAATGAGTATCTTAAATATTTTATGAATTTTTTAAAATAGAATTTCTTGTATTTTGTGGGATTTAAACTAAATTTCTTATTTCTTATCCACAACACCAAATCAATGTCCGCACTTAATACCCAATCATCGAATATTCTCATTTCATTTCTTTTTGGCAGTGAATGTATTTTCATCTCCTCTCTCGGTGACTGATAAATGGCATCGACGTCTGTCTCTCAATGCCTAAAATATTAATTGTTGTTTTTTGAAACTTACCCAAAAAAGCTAACATGCTAGGTACTGCTAGGTATCGCTAGGTACATGCTCGGTACCGCTAGGTGAACCCTGTCAGGGGGGCAGGTAAATGATTTTTTGCTTATATTTTTGTGGTTGTACTAGATATTTTGTACAAAACATCTTTATGTTATAAGCTAAACAAGTTATCATGAAATTGATTTATTATTGCTTGTCATTTTTAAAATAATGTCACCTTAATTTTATATATTATATTAAAAAATTATTATGCCGTTGTGTCCACGCCGCACCCGTGTCCTATATTTTTAAAAAATGCCGTGTCCCGTGTCCGTGTCGTGTCATGTCCGTGTCGACGTGTCCGTGTCAGTGCATCATAGATAGGAATTTACATACATACCGTTGCATACTATTCTATTTACATATATAGCACCTAAAATTTTAATATTACATACATATCACATATAGTTTACTTTCATATCAAATATGAGTGGTATAAATGAAATATATGGGTGGTGGGAATGTGGTATGTATGTAAATCTCCCTTAAGTCAAACACGCAATAAAGCTTGATTGCAAAGATGCCTCTACTCTTTACTAAGAAAACACTTTAAAGAGACTGAATAGCATAGCTAGAAAAAAAAGGGTAAGATACTAGGTTAAAAAGAGAATGCAAGGTGCCATCAAACTAAAATCTCAGATTTAAAATCTGAAATATATCAAATAGTCATCATCTTGTTATGAAACCATGAGTCTGCCTTGAGTCACCACCACTACCACTTTGATCATCCTCTAGATTAAGTGATATGAGCTTTTTTTTTTTTTTTAAATCTATTTATGACAGAAATAGGATAAAGAAAATAAGACGCTAACACTAGCTAAATACTCGGTGCAATAAAACAAACAAAATAGTATTTATTGAACCTGTTCTGCTATGATAATCATGCATTAAGATGGTTTTTTACTACTAGCTATCACCACTTCAGGTTTGTAAGTGACAATATACCTTAGAAAATGAATCTCAGAATCGCTTGAAGCTTCTAGTTTTTCTGTTTTCTTGTCATGTTTTCTCATAGAATAAGGATATGATGTTGCAGACCTAAATATGGGTGTGGACTTCACAGGTCGCTTAGGAAATACTACTCCAGCACGCTGAGAAAAGAGAAGAAAAAAAGGAAGAAATTAGAAAGTGAGTTAATCGATTATATGTATTTATGCATCTATGAGAAAGATAACTTTATAAAAGAGCTATTTGCTTAGTCTTGAATGAGATAGAATCATGTAAACCAACAGAAACAATTTTCTATTTTGATCATATAGTAAAGGTAACCATACCAATAATTCATGATATGCCATGAAGAATTGTGGATATCTTCCCTGTGGACCACCAAATGCTTCTTGCCAAGTGTCTATTAGTACCAATATTTTCTCCTTGACATGAAAATCAGGCTACAACATACCCAAAATTCCCTTGAGTGTTTCAAGAAAATTAAAATTAATAATGGTTCGTATGAGAAAGACCCAACCTTTTTTTTAGCAATCTTCACCATTTCATGTGGTATATCTTTGTCTACTATTTGCATGTGGACCATATCGCTACAACTTTTCACCACCGTCTCCAGCAACTAGAAAATGGTCCATAATTGTATCAATAATTCATAGTTCATTTGTAGCTCACATGAAAAAAGTGAAGTAAATAAAAAATAGAATTGAAAGAAAAGGAAATTTTGCAAGTATTAGTTAACTTCAACTTTTACCTTCAAACAATAAAGGCCTAACAACCATCAAGTATTCGCGCTAGACAACCATACATAAAATATTAATTGTCATGAGTAGCCACAACATAAATACAAGCCTAACTGGGTAGCAAACTTATAGTTTTCAGAAATTTTCCTTTTCATCACACCATTAAAGATGCTTACATCCATATCATTCTCACTTGATGAAAGGTAATCTCAGTTAAGAAGTAAAATGATATTGTTTCCATTAGTCTCTATTAGAAACAGATTTGCCTAACTACAAAAATTGTTCTACAATTCATCAAATGTAAAACAATTTATGTGTTAGCTAGACTACATTTTAACCTGATATGATTCATTAAAACAAGGCAACACCATAAAATACCGACTAATTCAATACATAGCTTAGGAATGACTCAGAGGTATAAAGTAAGCAGTTTTTCTGCATACCGTAAGAGCCAGTAGCTGTACTTTTGAGTTCTTACTTTTAATACGCTTTTTAAGACCTTTCACAAAATCTCTGATTTGCCTGAAATAAGAAGAAAAGATTTGAGCAAACATTTGAATCTATTCATGTCTGCTGTAATTTAGGTGCCATAATTCTGAGTATAATTTGACAATGTGAAACTATTAATTAAAACATAAAAAAGAACTGGTTTGAGGAAGGTAGGGCCTAGAGGACAGAAGCAGGAGAAAGCTAAGAAAGGGCCACCATGTGATATCATGCATCGATTTGAATGAATAAATAATTCGATGTATGACTCACTCTACTGAGATAAATAAGAAAATAAAGAAAATGGAGTCTCGTTTCATATCATATCATCAAAATCGTCAAACATTTGAAGTAATTAAGCAATCGAAACCTAGCCAGAAAAGAAATGAAATGAATGGCTTCTTTCTCGAATTATGGCATTAAGCATCGAGAAGCAATGGAATGGGGAAGAGAAATCATGAATTAAGAAAGCAATGTGCGCACAAAAAAAAAATGAAAAGAAACTTCGTACCCTGGATCATGATTAAGAACGTCGCAGATCTCCAGGTTCATTGCCCAATCGGGTCCAATGAGCATATCGCTCGTTGCCCGATCAACCAATGAATTCGGCATTCTCAAAGTGCTGAATATAATTAAAATATGAATGAGAGAAATCTGGGACGATGGGAGTTTGCCTGCGTTGTGGATTTGACGAATCTCATTGGAGAGCTCTTCCTCACCGGGAAGGAGATGGAGGTTTACAACGGAAATTCTTGGAGATAGAATGAATGGTGGAAAAGGAAGGGTAGTAATTATTGTTTATTTATTTATAGCAAAATTTTCCCATGAAAAGTCTGAAGATGGAATGTAAAAACTGAATAATTCAGTTTAAATTTTTATTGATAATCTTAGCTATTTATTTCATTCATTCAATTTCAGATGTTGAGGGCGAGTCATGACATCTAAATATTTTGAAATAGAAATATTCATTCGGATGGCGGGCTCAACCTATTCTGTTTAGAAACAAGACTGAAAGATGATCGACATTGATGTGCCAAAAAGTAACAAATGACACTAAGGTAGTGGTTAGTTTGTGTGGAATTTGATTGTGTTGATTAATCTGATTGTATTTTTGCCTGGGATCTTAAGTTAATTCTCGTGCTTGCTGGGGGTGCAGGGAATCCTCCTCATGCTTAGGTTCGGATGCCTTGCACCCGAAAATTTTTCGTACATCTTGGCGCTGTGTACCTGAGCGTCACAGTGCTGCGAAGTTTACTAAGAGAAAAGACAGTATATAACCGCAACGCTCTAAATTCAGCGCCATAGCGCTTTCAAGCGGACTGGAGATAGAATGTTGAGCGTCACAGTGCTCCAAAATGGCACAACAGCTATTCGAGGCGGACTGGACAGTTTTCTTTCTCATTTTTGTCAAGGGTGTTGTCCCTTGGTGGTATATAGAGGTTTTTCTCTATTGTTTAATGTGAAAATGGTGTAAAAGAGAAGAGAGGTAATGACAGATAGAGAGAGGAGAGATTTGTGCAGATTTCTTCTATTTTTATGGATTTCTGGATAAGGTGCGGCTACGTGATTTTTTTTCTGATTTTGAGTTTTTCCACATTAAATCCCGATGTGGCATTCTTTTTTTTTTTTTTCCTTATTTGTTTCGTTTTGTGGTTTACTTCCCCATCCCCAACATAAGTATCTCACACCTTTGCAAGCAAGAGTCAAGGGAGTTTTCGAAACATGAGTTATTTCCAACAGTAACGTCCAAATTCTCAATCTATTTGGTCCCGATCAAAGTTGATCAAACTCGGTCAAACCGTCATAAACACAGTCAAAATCAATCAAATAGGTTAAATCAAATCAAGATTATCATAGGATTATCCTTGTATACTCATACATGCCTATATAGGTAATTAATAATTATCTGACAGATTTCCTTCAAGGAATTTGGATAAGACTATCACAAAGAGAAGTATACATATACAAGAGATACAATATGATATATATATGCATCAGAGTAAACATAGGAACTGAAATAAAGAATCAATTCATTAATTAGAAGTTCAAATAACTAATACATCCAAATAACAGTAGTTCTAATATAAGCCAACATAATATAAATAGAATAAAAAGTAGAAAAAAAAACCCAACTCTAAAAAAACACAAACATAATAAACTACAATAAAATAATAAATAGAAAAAATAGTCTATTACTGATAACCCTGCTCCTAAGGTGGCGATCTGCCAAACATGCTTACAGCATGCTGAAAAATATAATGGGTGAGTTTGATAAATCAAACTCATTAAGTAACTCATATATATCAAAACATAAATGGAAAAGGAATGAGACATACAGTATGAACAGCCAAAAGAGGAGAGTACTAACTTATAATTACTATATCAAAAACTGTCATGAGATATGTTATATTTTCTACAACATAATTTAATATGCATACGTATATGACAATTAGTTATTGGTGCTAAATTATTACAATATTTATAAATGCACCACAATAGGTATCCATGTACCTCACAATGACCTGTAAGTCATATCTTAGTTCCACTTCATATTCACTTATATTTTCTTGCATATCTAGTTATTGACGATTTATCATATACCCATCACCGGGAAGGTAAATACCAACCCAAGTAAATCTAATGATTTTCTGTAGAGTCATCATTCTGGGGGCCCGTCGACCCCGACTAGCCAAAAACCAATATAGACTTACCAACATGCACATAATCATGCAGTTCGAGAGTTTTAATAAAAAAATCAATTGGTGTTATATAAATTAACATGTAAAATTATAATTTATATAACCAAAATAATTTACAACAAAAATATTATGTCCTGCATTAAATAAAGCTAATGAGTATAGATTAAACCTTTCTACAGCATTAGCCATTTAATTGCTAACATCTAATATATCAATAAATCAAGATAATATTATTTCTACTACATCATGATTTCAATGTGAGCCATAAATAAGATCCATGACATGTACAATACTAACAATTATTGGAAATAGAACTGGCAACCTAAATACTTACAAAAAAATTCTAATACAATTATCATGGATTATGCCCCTAACAAAGAAGGGTTCACTTACACCAAAATAAATAATAGTTTCTTACCTTTAGACGAGTGACATGAAACTTCAAGCCTAAACGATAATCAAGTGACGGACCATGACTCAACAGTCCTACAAATATGAATCATGATGAATACACCAATGCTTGAAACATATGGCTTACAAATCAAAGCTTCAATATATCTATATAGGAATATAATGAATGTCCTTAATCAAGCCTAAATGATAACATAACAATTTGAGCATCAAACATAAACAATACTTCCTCCCAAAGCAAGATAAACTTATCATAATAGTAGTTTTCACACAATACTAATAAAATAGCATAAACTCTACAAAAGAGAAAACATCCCTCCTATTTCTTGGTAATAAAAAAAGAACGAAGGAAGGAGAGGGGAAGAGAGAAGGTTTGAACTGACTATTGGAGGAAGGACTTGTTGCAGGCTGTTGTTGTGAAAAAGGGGCGAGAAGGAATGAAAAGAGAGGATTCACTAGCTGCTATAAAAGGGAAGAAGGAGAAATATGATGCCCTAAGTCCCTATTAGGTTTATATGGTGCGAGAGGGATGTTATAGGCAGGAGAATATGTCAAATAGAGAAAGAAATTACAAGGGAGAGATGTGCGCTAGGGTAAAGGAAGCAAGCTCGGCTATTTCATGATTCAGGCGTAGGAAGAGTTGGGGCGGCTGGTTTACACGTGTGGGAGAAATCCTAGATCATGTGAGCAACCGATTTGGGTTATGACACACTCCCTAGAAGGATTGCAACATGAAGACTCATCTTATTATGCTAGATCAAGACATAATCAGTTTAGCATTCTCCATGGGAAGAATCATACAAACTTATCACGACCTAGTCCGGAGACTCAAATTAGCAAGGCAAAAACAAACAGTCGGGCATTTATAACATTTCTTTAAATCCAAAAAAAAAGTTTATCAAATACATTTCAAAGAAAAACTTAAGAGCCATTAACATAATTTTCACTAATAAAATCTTTCACATACATAACATTTACATAAACCATATTACCTGCTTTCACTTGTGCATCGTCTTTTGCAGACATATTTCTCTCCTCCTTTAGTCATTTCGATTTACCAGGAGACTTACCTGAAAGTTTAGCTTAATATGTTAATTCTACATAGTAAACTTAGTGGATAATCATACTTGTAACATAAAAATGTATTTGTTACTTTGGCTTTCTTTTTATTTGCATTTACATGCGCGCGCGCGCGCGCACACACACACACACACACACACACACACACACACACATATATATATATATATATAATCAAAAAATTATCTTGATCGAGCACAAATCTCGAAGGAAAATCAAGTCGGGAAATTAAAAAAATAAATTCGGGATCATCTGAATTTTGATTTCAGGAAACTTATAGTCAAACTGAGCGTCATGGAAATACGAACCCAACGACACCAAATTTGGCTCAATCCAAGCCCAAATGAGTCCAAATCAAGGACCCGAAGCGCTGTTGAAAAGTTCGAACCACAATTTGAATTACCAAAGAGTTTTTAAACATAACGTGCTTATAGTCGAATCGAGCAGCTCGACGAGACAAATCCAACGAGCTCAAGATCGCTAAATTCAATATCATTAAGACCTTCAAATGTCTGACGAACAGTATATAATCAAGGGGTTCAATATTGGTCATCCATCCGAACCACTCCACCTTTGCCCTTGATCTCTCACCTATTTACAAGCTTTGCCACTCCAGAATATCTATAAATAGATTTCTCATTTCTCTTGAGATGGTCCCAAGCAAGAAGAAGAAGAAGAAGGGAAGAGTAGGAGGGAAGAAACTCCTCCTCGACCACTGCCGTAATTCTGCCCGACTTCCACGGGACGCTGGAATTCCGCCCGACCTCCTAGTGACGCCAGAATTCTGCCCGACCTCTAAGTGACGTCAGAATTCTGCCCGACCTCCTTGTGACATCAGAATTTTGGTCGACCTCCAAGAGACGCCAGAATTTTGCCCGACCTCTAAGCGACGTCGGAATTCCTCCTAGCCTCCAAGTGACGCCGGAATTCCGCCTGGCCTCCAAGTGACGCTGGAGATTCACCCGAACTCTAGGCGACATCGGAGTTCTCCTCGGCCACCAACTAACATCAGGATTTTACTCGACGTCGGACCTTCGCTCGTCGCCAAGTTTGTACCTGACGCCAGACTTCTATTGGTTGTTAGACTTTCCCTAGACTTCTATCCGATGATGGATTTCTTTTCATTGCTGGACTTCTACCTGCCGCCGTCCTTTTGACCTTCGTCGTTAGACAACAGTCCTTCTGACCTCCGTCGCCCACCGACTACGATCCTTCTAACTTATATCGCTTACCGACTATAGTGTGAGAACCCTTGAATTTCAAGATTTTTGTATGCAATTAGTATGTACGAACTGAACAAGTGCAAAAATCGTCTGTACGAACTGTTAGTACAAATTGAGTTCGTCTGTACGAACCGAACAAAATTTTTTGACGGAGCCCATTGTCGAGGGACGAAAATTAATAATCATCCGTACGATATGTGGACAGAGGAGATCGTCCTGGTATGAACGTAAATATCGTCCATACAAAAGTAAATATTTTTTTTTATATAAAGGACTGTTTGATCGTTTTGAGGAGAGAGAAAGAGAAGAAAATATGAAGAAAAGCTTAGTTTTGGAGGCCACGGAGTAATTTTCGTCCGTCTACGCAGTTGGAAGAATTGCTCATCTCGCAGTAAAGAATCTATATCCTATTTCTGATTTTGAAGATTTTGTGTTTTGATATTTTTCTGCTCAGATTTGTATTTATGTTACCGAAAAACATGCTTATCTTTGTATTGATGAAACTTTCACCGCGTAACTTTTTGTATGTCGTAGAGATTATGATTTTGCACGTTTTGAATATTTTCTGGAGATTTTTCACCAGGTATTCTAAATTCTGTGAATAAAAAATTATCTAGATGTTGAAATATAGTGCTACAGTACAATAAAGTTTTAAAACATTGTTTTACACGATCTCTAGTAATTTGGTAATTTTTTGAAATTATGTATTTTATAATGACTTCTGTCTACTATACGATATTTTAAGGGTTTTCTAAATTAAGCTAAATCTTGTCTGTTTGATACAATGCATTGATGAGATGTAAACAAATATGGATATATGATTGAAATTATTGTTATATTACTGTGATACTACTGTGTTGTGAAAGACAAGTAAAGACTGGTTGAATTGTTGATTGGAGACTGATTGACCTATACAGGATGGTGGGCAGACGGGTTTTCCTTTAAATACGATTTGATGTTATCCTCTACTGATCACGTGATTATTGATTGTGAGTTATAAGGAGATGATTAGTGTACTGACGGGCAAAGAGTGACAACTCTATTTACTGAGCCAACGAATATAAGATACTGATACAAGACTGAAAAACACTGTAATAGCCAGCTCTTCTACTTATTGAGTAGGACTTATGTACTGAAATGCATGTTTAAAGCATTGTTCTTATTGATAATGTACATATTTATTGATATTGTACGGATTTATCGTTACTGTACAGATTTATTGTTAATGCACGATTTCACTGTTATTGCATTACTGCTCATGTCACTTGATTGTTATTAAACTGATACAAACACTGATATAGGCACTGATACCACTGAGTCACTGTACTGATGTTATGTGTGTGATACACTGAGCACATGATATAGATTAAATGGATTGCATGTGATCGTAATATCGAATAACTGGATAGCAAGTGTACATTCCAATATGATTTATTTCATTGATATGATTTCAATAGTTACTAACACTGTATTAATTTGATGTTTTATACGATTTTATACCGACTGATATTATCGACGGAGATGATTTCTTTATTGATTTGATTGGTATTACTAATATAATAATTTCTTTAATGATTTGATTGAGATTTTAGATATGACAATTTCTCTATTGAATTGATTGATGTTATAGATACGATGGTTCCTTTAAAGATTTGATGTATGAACTAGTTCATTGAGCTTTATGGGTTTTTTTATTGTTTACTGATTTGACAACTGATAATTGTGGATTCTACTATTTTTGTATTGATACTAGTTATACACTGATTACTGTTTCTATACTGATTTATGTTTCTGCATTGACTGAATGATCATGTGTAAGTGATTGTTATGAATTGACTGATTGACATGCATATTGCTTATGTACCGTGCTTGATTTCAGTTGTAGGTTGATGACCTGTTGGGGTTTTAAGCTCATTATATGTGGTTAATGATTTCATATTAGGGCAACGGAGCAGAAGTGTGAGATTGATCAAGGTTTTTCAGGTTCTTTTCTTTTGTTTTTGTTATAGTGATTCTTTTTGTACTCAGTACAGGATGTATACGTGATAATTATGAAGATCCTGAGTATTGTAAATGACTTTTGGGAATGAATAAATGTGTACATTGAAGTTCAAAATTATAGAATATGAAGTATTGTTATTTACTGATGAATGACATAGATAGCTCTAGTATGTTGATTGTTTAAATGAATAATTCTTCTAAGTTAGATCTTTGAGGTTATCACATACAGTCCTTCTGACCTTCGTTGCCCGCCGACTACGGTCAAAAAACCATAGTTGTTCCTTAACGGTCTACATCTGCCAGCAGCCTTCAAGGCGATGGTCTGGATAATTTTCATGGATTTGAACTAATCATCTGGGAGGATTGTGCGATCATCCCATTTAATCATTTAAACAATCAACATACTAGAGCTATCTATGTCATTCATCAGTAAATAACAGTCCTTCCGACTTTCGTCGCCAGCCGACTACGGTCCTCCTGACTTACGTCTCCCGCCGACTACAGTCTTTCCGACCACCGTCGCCCGCCGACTATGGTCCTTCTGATTTACGTCGCCCACCGACTACAATCCTTTGGACCTCCGTCGCCATCCGACTACGCTCCTCCTGACTTACGTCGCCCGCCGACTATAGTCTTTCCGACCTCCATCGCCAGACAACGGTCTTTATGACCCCCGTTGCCCGCCGACTACGGCTCTTTTGACCTCCGTCTCCAGACTATGGTCCTTCTGACCAAACGAACACGTCAACAATGATTCTTTGTATTCTCACCATATAATGTACTCTATGAGATGTACATCAAGATAAGGCCTTCCCCCAAGGAAGGGCCTCATTTGTAATCAACTGCAATGCTAGTGGATTCATTTAAACTGAGCTAGGCCCCGTGATTTTTCTCCCTTTTCAGGGGTTTTCCACGTAAAAATCTTGATGTCTGTAGTGAATGATGTATCCTCTCTCTTTATCTGTATGTGTGCTGGATCTTCGTACGATGCTAAAACGTTAAACTATATATACTCCAGGACACAACATATATATATATATATATATATATCGTTTCCATTATATTTCATCTACAATAGTTAGGCATACAAAATAAAATGTCATGTTTCTGAAACAGTAAGATTCGTGCTGAAATGGGTGGAAACAACTGCCAACAGAGGAATTCTTGTACTCTGCAAGCTCGTGACCGGAGTATTTGGACAAAGCAAATGGAAGGCAACCCTGCCAAAAAATGTCCACGAGATTGATAAGGCCAAAATAACATACAATATGGTTCACGAGATAAACAGAGCCTCTCTTTTACTGTTTTTTATTCTCTCAGTCTCACTATTTCCCTCATAACTTGAACCTCTTCTTCCACTTCTTCTTCTCCTTCCTTAATGGAGAATCAAGCAGCCACTGTCACCTCTCCTCAACTCCTCAACACTGAGACTCCATTGAAAGCAGAGGAAGCCAACCCAGACTGCTTTAAAAAATCTCTGCAGGTTGCTATCAGCTCTCTCTTACTCATCATCGTTAGCATTACATCAGCCATATAGAATAATTTTATGAATGCTTATTGAATGATCGTTTACTTCCCAACTACTTCACATTAAATTTAGCTAATCATATTATTAATATTAATACATCTTCTATTTTCTCTTATACATATCAAAATCACTAAAATTAGCAGAAATGATTACTCTGTCAGCATTCCTTTTTAGTTAGAGAAAGCATCACCTCGATAAGCTGTGGTTATCAACACTTGAGGTTTTGTTTGGGACGGCTTTCTTAATGCTTCTTAAAAAAGTTTTATTAATTTTTGTACTATAAAGTCATTTTAAGAAACAGACCGTTCCGTCCCAAACGAAGCCTGAATCAAATCATCACATTCCAAAAAATAACACTAAATTAGCTGTGGTGGAAAGAAATAACTTGCCTATTTTGATTGTAAAAATAATTTTTGTCACAAAAATTTTGAAAAAGTTACGAGAAAACAGTAACGAAGCAGCAGCAAAATAAAATTGTGATTACTTTTTGAAAAGCAACGAAAAAGCTTTCCTCATAATATCTTCACAATCAATTTTATTAATGCTGCAGCTGTCCCAAACTAACTCCTATATCATTTTTAACTTCATCGTACATCCAACATAAAGGTTATTATTTTTACTGCGCTCACTACTATTTCTGCTTGGTTTGGTGATATGTTTAACGAACTTAATGACTTCAGGAACTAAAACATCTAAGCTCCCAGCTTCATCACGCTGCCAACCACTTCCAGTCTGCAGCGTGTAGAAACCAAGAAGGTGCTTCACAGAGGAAACTGTGAGTCCTTTCTTCCTTTGTTATTCTTCATTCAGAAAATCATATAGTTATAAATCAGAGAAAAACCTTGGAAGATGAGTAGCTAAGAGCTCATTTAAGCTTTCAGATAAAAAAAATACTATTACAAAATGATAATTTTATGTGTGAAACACGAATCGTGATAATTACATCCAATGATCCAACTAATAGAATTAGGCTTCGTTTGGGATGGCTTTCTTCTTGCTTTCTAAAACAGCTTTTTAGTACAAAAATTAAAGAAATTTTTGTACTAGAAAATCATTTTAGAAAACAGTACGAAAGTTGTCCCAAACGAAGCCTTAGACTTTGGCTTCGTTTGGGATGACTTTTGTACTGCTTTTTAAAATGACTTTCTAATACAAAAATTTCAAATTCAAGAAATTTTTGTATTAGCTCTTTTAGAAAGCAAGAAGAAAACCGTCCCAAACAAAACTTTCATTTGGGACAACTTTCTTATTACTTTTTAGTACAAAAACTTTTAATTCAATAATTTATGTTCTAAAAAGTTGCTTTAGATTTCAATGAAAAAGCTGTCCCAAAACAAGTCTAAGTAACATCACAAATTTAAAAAACTCGTATAAAATATGAGGGGCCATAAGATCAAATGAATCTTTGCTTAAGTTTACTTCAATTATAGTTCTTTCTATTGTCAAATTTCAGAAAAAGAAAAACAGAGAGAGCTTAAAAACAGGGGATCTTAATTTTTTTTTTTTTTTTTTTTTTTTGAAGTGCATTGAAGAGTACAAGGAAATATATAAGCGAGGCTATTGTGACCGTTGTGGACCATTTAGGAAGTGTCTCTTCCAAGCTTGAGAAAAAATTTCAAGTAAATAAGGAGGTATCAGAGGTTGAGCAGAGAATTGAGTGCCTGGCGCAGGTCAGTTGACTAACATTACTCTTCTGTGAGACAACTTTCTTATTGCTTCTTAAAGTAATTTTTTAGTAGAAATTTTTTTAATTTTTACACTAAAAAATTGCTTTAAGAAATAGTAAAAAAGCCGCCCCAAATGCCATCGTAGTGCCAACATAAGTATCTAATGTGTTTTTAATTCAAGTAAATAAAATTACGCATAAAGTCTTATTTATATCATCATCATAATGCATCAAGGGCTTGTAAGCACAATGGATTCGTTGTAGACCATTATGCGGATGAAAATGAAGAGGCTCATTTTCATATCACCTAATAGAATGAGTTCACGTCAGTCATATTGATCTTACAAGATGGCCAGGATCATCATAACACCAACAGAAGAATCTAATACTAATTAATATGGATAAATAAGATTATCAACATATTATATCTTAGGGGATTGATGTTGTCATCTACTGAATATGTTCCACTTAACTATATGGGAGATGACTGTGGCTCTTTAGAATGTACATATCATTCTTGCATCATGGCGAATAGAGCCCCCTTTGTTGGCCTTACGGTGGTTGGGCCTGATTTAAGATGGTCAACCAGTGGATTACTTCTTATGCACAAAGGGTATCATAAAATCATTTGTTATTGATTGCATTGAGAATGGTAGATCAATTCAAGTGGGTCTATATGAGAGAGCGGAGTTATCAAGTCCATTGGTACTGATTAAAGACTATTCCATCAAAAGATTGACCCTAATTTTTAAAAAAGTATTTTTGCTTTTTATCTCGGCTGTGAACACTTACTATTTATAACGTAATTCACCCATTTTGTTGAAAAAATATATAAAAACAAAGATGAGAAAGAAAATACACAAAATATTATGTTTTGATGTTAGATCGTTACTGTATTTTAAAGTGAAAAATAAATTTTCGGTTCGAGATGCTGTGAGTTCTGAAGAACATTGAAGAAAAAAAATTTCCTGCACTTTTCTTTTTCTCCTCACATTTTTCAATGGAAAGTGAACTCTAATATGTTTGTAGCTCAAACAGAGAATTCTTACTTGCCAACAATATGCTCTCACTCTTGACCTCTCAAATATAAGATGGAATTTCAATTTTCCAAAGCATCACCAACATTACATTTCTCCATGTAAGTATTCATAAATTGATGCTCCATTTCAATGTTTTTTTTCCTTTCTTTCTGAAGTTTTTAAACATAGTAGCTATTATAAATTTTATTGCAGTACAAACTAATCTTCTTTCCAATACAGCAAGTAATAGCCTTGGAGCAGTAGTCCCAGTCCAACAAGGCGCATCAATGCTTTCAAAGTCCAGCAATTCTTCAATTGGTTCACATGCAATGGTATGCCATTCAAAATTAAGATTTTATTTGAGACAATCTTCTTATTATTTTTTATAATAATTTTCTAACATAAAAATTTTTTACAAAAAATTAGTGATCAAATGCTGTCTCAAACAATGAATAAAACTTTATCATTCAAAATCATTAATTAGATTTTTATTTGTTTTAAGATTATGAGTAGAGCTTGATTTTAGTGACTAACTGAAATGAGAAAATTACCAGTTATTTGATGGGAGACTAATGGAAGTTTGAAAATGATTATGGGCTTATGGCTTCATTTGGGGCAATTTTTAGCCACTTTTTTTGTTGCTTTTATATTATTTTTGTATTGGAAAGCTGTTGTAGAAAGTAAAAAAAAAGCTATTCCAAACGAGACGGCTTTAGTCTTTACAGTAAAAAAAAATTAATTTTTATACTATAAAACTACTTTGAGAAACAGTAAGAAAGTCGTCCCAAATAAAGCTTAAGTTTGATGTTTCCTGGTTTTAAGTTGTTGAATTTTCTTTGCAGGATATAAAGATTATTCAAGGTGTTGATCAGAAGAAGAAGGCTGTTCAGAGAAGCCCCTTCATGTCATTTCTTCGAATCAGCCAAACAAAAAGGAGCAGCAGTCATCCAGAAGTGAAAAAGATTTAAGACTTCAAAAAAAAAATGTTAGGATATCATATTTCAAATGAACTTAAAAATTGTTGAACTTATTTTGAGATTAGTGTTATATATATGAAAAATATGTATAAAAAAAAAATTGAAAAATATGTATGACACTACTTTTAAAGTAAACTCAATAATTTTTAAATCCATCATGATGCAAATTTGTATCAAGATGTTCTGATATTTGACTTTTCGCTCTTCGCACACATCAGTTTGTTATGAATTCCTTTCTTAATGAGAAGTTGTCATGTCTTCATTATCTTTTGTCACGGTGTCCGAATGCATCCGGAGGTTAATCCGAACGTGTCACGTCACCTAATGCACAATATATTGGATAGCATGACACATTAAAATTAATTTCCAGACGGGTTCAGAGACCGCACAGAATAATTTAACAATTTTTTGTGATAATGGTTGTAAAATTATTGTGATAAAAATATTTTTTTAAGTACTATAAAAAACATTTTCAATGCATAAATTTTTTAAAAACAACAAAAAAATAGTAGTCATATTAAAACAGTTCCAAACGAAATCATACAAGTTAAGTGAAATATTTATCTCAAGAATTCATGGAGATTTTATTATGTAAATAATAAAATATAAATATTAAATATGTAATGATATAATTTTAGCAATTATTCATATAAATCCTTCTATTTTAAAATAGTAAACATTTTTTTTTTTCAGCCTTATCTTATCTACAATGCCCTCGGTGAACGTGCGAGCCCAACAGTCCCAAAAAAAACCAAAAATATTATTCTTCTTAAATTTTTATTTCAAAAAATATTTAGATTTATTTAAAGAGAAATGAATATCCGTTTCAAAATGGCCCGGCTATTCATCTAGGGATGCAAAAATAAATACAATTTTTTAATTTTATTTTGATTTTAAGATATTTTCGTTTTTTTTAATTTAAAAATATTTATCTTATATGTCTCACACTATTATAACTCTAACTCTAAGCATTTTTCATTACTAAAATAAATATAACTATAGTCAAATAAATTATAACATTCTATTAAATTTTAATTAGAAGTTGAATTTATTTTGAATTTATTTTAATATTTATATAATATATAATATTATTAAATTTAAATTTCTACTATATTTATTTTAAAATAAATTTAATAACTTAAAAATTTATAATAATAAAAAATGTTATGAAAATTGAAAAGTATATTTATAATTAAAATAAAACAGCTGCTATTTTAACTTTTGGGCAAATTTAATTAAGTGAACTATAATATATCCTTAAAAAAACTACAAACAAAATACGGTTGACAGTCATTTTGTCAATCCCGCGCTTTATAAAACCGCAGGCGCAAAGAAACTTCCCACTTCGTCACGGTGCGCTGGCGGCGTAAGATAGCTAGATAAGTTATGGAGGACGCTAACGTGAGCCATCCGTTGCCTTCCGCAAACCGAAGGTTAAGTAACCTCGCACATCACTTAACCGGCCATTCTCCGGCCATGGCTTCAGAAAGTCATAGCTCCGCTCTCTCGCCGTCGCCGACTGCTGGATCATACGGCGCCGCTGCTTCCGTCTTCGCCGGCATCTTACAGGCACCAGAGGATCCGATTCTTGGAGTAATAACCGTTTATCTTTCTCTTTCTCTTCGATTCTCTTCTGCTTCTCTTAATCTCTCCTTTTAATTTGGGTTCTTTGTGTGGGGGAACGCTTAGGTGACGGTTGCGTACAACAAGGATCCGAGCCCCGTAAAGGTTAATTTGGGCGTTGGCGCCTATCGGACTGAGGTAAGAATCAATGGTATCTATGAATGAGGGGGTCGCAAATCGATGTGTTGATATATTTTATTTGATTGAAATAGGAAGGAAAACCGCTAGTTCTGAACGTAGTGAGGAAAGCCGAGCAGCTGCTGGTCAACGATCCGTATGTATCTCTTTTATACTCTCTGCGGTTTGTATGTTATCTATGTTTTTTAAGTGAATTTGGCAAGGATCAAATGGTTGGGGTAAATTGCTTGTTGCAATTGAGTTTCGTGTAGAAAACGTCTTCTTCTTCATTTCTTCTTTATTTCAATTTGATTAACATCATTTGTTTCGTTGTTCTTTTCTAATTTACGTTTTAGTAACTGGTCATCAGGCGTATCACTAACATGTTAACTGTAATATCTGGCTTTCTATGTACTCTACCTCCATGAATTTTCACATTTGTAGAATGATGCCCGTGCAGAAGTTTTTTTTTTTTTTTCTTTAATGAAATCTTCTCAGGCTTCATCTCTATTATTTTCAAATTTATGAAATGCGAGTATGGGGGAAAGATTGCGGTAACACCTTCAATTACTGCAGATATTGTCATTTATTTGCAAGTTTTGTTCTAAAACAACGAAATATTTATCTGCTAGTATAAACTATTTACGTGTGACTAATCGAGGCACGCTATGTTTAATCTGGTCTACTGCTTTTTTCCAGGGTGCGTGTTAAGGAGTATCTGCCCATCACAGGATTGGCGGATTTCAATAAATTGAGTGCTAAACTTATATTTGGAGCTGACAGGTAAATTTTCCCATGTTCAAGGAAATTTAACCTATAATTGGAGGTGCCATTTGTGTTTAAAATTATACGTCTGTTCTTTGCCAAGCTTGTTCAATATTATGAAGAATTCTATGAAGCTCACTTAATGGGAGACTATTGTTATCAGTGAATTATCATTATAAAAGAGATGTTTTGAAAACTTAATCAGTTATTACTTTCCTTTGATTTGCAGAGCTTAAGTTGGGGCGAATAAACAAAATAGTGGGGTTGGGTGCTGCTTGCATTTTTGATGAGTTAGGTGAATTAGAAGTTAGGATTTAGGATCTCTCCAATTGCTGGCCTTTAGAGATATGAAATCCCAGGTGGTAATCACATCCTTGAAAGGACAATTTATTAAGAAGGAAGAGACAACTTGTTTAAGTTTCTTCTTTTATAATTTAAATTTCTATAAGTATCTAAATAATTAATTTCTTAGGGAAATAGATTGTTATTTGTTGGTGTCTTGCTATATAAGAAAATGACTAATTTGATTTTTGTTACTTTGACCATCATAACAGTATATTAAGGGGCATTTTGGATATAGAATTTAAGTAAGATTTTAGTAGGATTTGAGTTAAATTTTGCCAACGCAAAAAAATGCTGGCTCGAATCTCACTACAAGTAAAATCACTATTTTCCACCTTTTTTACTTAAATACCAGTTAAGTAAATCCTATAGTTTGGTGGATTTACGAGATTTGGCCGAAGAAGCGTGCTAAAAGGGAGAAAGATTGTTACCTTGGCAATGAGCTCCTATTGCGACTTCTGATCCGATAGGAACGTGGGGCGAAGAAGTTTCATTTAACAACTTTTTTTGGCAATGAACAGCTCTGGTCGATGCCTTTATCTTCACAAGTCTCTGGTTTTGTTGTTGCCTTCTCCAACGACCTCCCATTGAGACCTGTTAGCTTCTGTGTCATGGAGGGGCGGGAATTTGTGGGAGAAAAATGAGGGTTTTGAACATTAGACAAACTAAAGTTTATAAGCACAATTTTTGACTTCTTATGTATTACCAGGCCTAAATGTAGATATAATCTTTTTTTTTTCTTTTCTTTTTTTTTCGAGAAATAAGCTTAAACTTAATTTTGGATGAAATTAATACTCTAATAGATATGGACTACTTATACCAAATCAATATGAACTATGAAGGAAATCTATTCACATTTATTAAAATTTAAATTTTTGTTAATAATTTGGATGTCTCTTCTCCTATCACGTTATATCATCCGGGTGAGTTCCAGTCTCAAAATAATGAGTATGATTTAATTATTATAATTAGGATTGATAAAAAATTTTAAATTGAAATTACTGATATTCAATTGTATAAATGAGATACAAATAATTAATCTTAATATTTAAAATTAATTAATTCACAAAACACAAAAAATAAACACTTCAACATGTTATAATTAAAAAGTGCAAATTAAATTTGCATTTTCAGTGAATTAATCGTCTTAAATCTTTAACAATTTTATTGGATTGATCAAAATTTAACATCTTTATTGCCAATCAGTTCCAAGATTTAACAACCTCGGGATTTAATAAATCCAGGTTTATAGGATTTACGAATTCCTACTTGAGCTAAATTCAACTTGAATCCAAACAAGCCCAAAAAGTTCTGTACAACTTAGATTTATTGACTGCTTGCATGGATGACGATGGAATAGCTTGCCACTGGATTGCCTCTGTTTTCCTTCTGATCAAGTTTGCTTATTCGGCACTCTTACTTCCGTAACACTCACTCTACAAACTTATATATTAACCAATATTTAAATATACACAGCTTTTTTTTTTAATTTATTTAAATATCCACAGCTTTTGATGCACCACTATGATATTTCAATGCATCGACCAGGTATTCTTCTACAAGATTTTAGTTCAATATTAATTCTTAAACAACCAAAGCAAACACACAAAAGAATTTTCCTAGCTTTTTTGTGTGAACTTTGTACTATCATTCTGTGCCAACTGGTTTAGCATTTACCATTTATACTTGTTGGAACTCTAGCATTTCTTTGAACATGCAGATTTTACTCCTATTTTTAACTGTTGTGGAGGTAGAGTTCTTTTTTTTTTCCTTAAGCACTTCTGATTATCACTTTTTTGTACTGCTCTCATTCTTGTGTGAAGTTCATCTTCCTTGATAATTTTGCTAAGACTATATTTTGTTCTGCAAACAGCCCTGCCATTCGAGAAAATAGAGTGGCGACAGTGCAATGCTTATCAGGCACTGGATCATTGAGGGTTGGAGGAGAGTTTCTGGCAAGGCATTACCATGAAGTGAGTTCTTCTTTGAAGGCCAAATTTTGTTTTGTGTTATGGAAACTTTCATGTAGTAATTTAGCAATCTTATAAAGTTTCGTTCTTCTATTTTAGAGAACTATCTACATTCCCCAACCAACATGGGGGAACCATCCAAAAATTTTCACATTAGCGGGATTGGCTGTCAAGTACTATCGCTACTATGATCCTGCAACACGAGGACTGAACTTTAATGGTAGGGGTGGCAATATTCTTTCTTTTTTGGGTATGCATGTGAATTTGTTGTAGACCATCCATTTGTTATTTGAAGTTTGTCTTTGGTTTTCCTCCCCCTTTTTTTAGGGATTTTTACATAAATAACATTTTAAACTATTAAAAATACATATTCAACACCTAAAGTTATGTATTTACTAATATACCACCTAAATTTTTTATTTCTTTATATTCTACCACTCCTTTTAAGCTCCATCAGAAATCCCTATCCACCCGTCATCTTCCATTCGTTCGCATGAGGAACCCCATTGCTGGTGAAAAGGGGAGAGCAGACAGCTGGCCTCCAGTGAGATGTTGCATGTGGTGAGCACTCTCCCAGACATTCTCCATTTCTGGCCACATGTATCAACTTGCTCGGCAACATGACCATTGTTGTTTAGAGCTTGGGCATCAAGAAGATCAGACCAGACAGATGGCCCAGAACTAAGTGAAGAAGATTTACCTGCATGTTTTGCTTCAACTAGAGATAGCAAGTCCAATTGTCGTGAGGCTTGGGAGACGTAGGAAGCTTGAAAAGAAGGGTCACATATGTGAGAAATAAATTTTGAATATGGTGTAAGCGAATTTGAGATAAATCCCATAGTTGAAGCCATTGGGGAGGAGTCTGATGCGATCCGCCTCCCGTCAGCAGAGGGAGGGACGGCGACCCGCAGGCGAGCGGAAGTGGCGGGGGGCGTCTGTAGAACTGGACCGGTTGGGCCGGTCCAGGTAGAGCCAGTCCAAGCTGGACCGGCATAACAGATTTCTAGGGTTATGAAAGATTTGAGTTTTCTCTTAGCCTCCTTAGTTTCTTTCTCTTGTTTTTCTAGGGTTTGTAGTTGGAGACCTTGTCCTTCTCGAAGTGGACAAATTGTATATTGTTTTCCCTTGGATTTTGAATGCAAAGGTTCTTGCTCTTCCTCTCATCCCTCTTGTGTTTATTTTCTTGGATTTGGTGGAGAAATCATTTCTTTGAAGGAGCATTAGGGCAAACCCAAACTTGGGAACCCTAGAGCGTATCAGAGTCCCTCCCAGATAAAAGAGAAAGAGAACAGGGTAGGGCATTTTGCCACTGCCCTATGGGATTTTTGAAGTTGAATGTTCTGGGAAAGCAGAATGTTCTGGGAAAGCAGATTGTTCACACCATTCCCACTTTCTCCCATAATTGAAGGTGAATTTTGGAAGAACGGCGGCGAGGAGGGGAAAATGAGTTTGTTCGCGGAGGTGGAAGCTTCGTGCATCGGAGCTTTGGTTCTTTTTCCCCTGTTTCCTGACTCTGATTTCATTCGACGTTCCAACAATCGTACATTTTGGAAGAATCAGAGAAGGGGCAATGAAGATTTTTGTTATCTTACCTTGCATCCGAGAAATTGTTGCAGCCGAGACAGCTGAAGCAGAAGCAAAGGCTCCGCTCACAAACCTTGCAGATGAAAAATGGGATTTTTGACGGGGGTTTTAACGGGGTGTTAGAATAGATGAAAAGTTAGATTTTAGGTGGTATACCAGTAAATATAGAACTTTCGGTGTTGAATATGTATTTTCAATAGTTTTAGCTGTTATGTATGTAAATATTCCTTTTTTTTTAACAACAATTGATCAACTACCATGGAAGAAATATATGGATAGTAGGAAGTTACAAAAGATGCAATCTAACCAAAATGATTTAAAATATTAATCTATGCTGCTTTTTTACAAAGTGACATATGTGCCAATTTATGATACTTACCATTCAGTTTTCCAAAATATTCTGAGCCATTCATATATTTTAGGATAAATGAATTCAAAGGTTTGCATAAAGTTAGAAAGGTTTGAATTCACAGCGGAAAGTTGATCTTATGAATGCATCTCCCATTTCTGAAATATACAAAAAGTCACGAGACCAAATTAAAGTTTTTATTTAATAAAAATTTAAATTTTAATTATACGCCTTTTTTTTTTTTTGTTCTTATATTTTTTTAATTTTTCTTTCAGGTTTTTACAAATGTTGTTTATTTTCATTGATGTAATCATATAGATTAAAATGTGTCAAAAGGAAGAAACATAATATAAATTTTCAAAATTCATCAAAGAATTTCAATATCTCTCTGTAATTATTAATTTCTTTTTGGATATAATTAATGTCATTATTTTATTTAATTTTTCTGTATGATATTTTACATTGTATTTCCTTATTTATATGAAATTATTTATCTGTTGCATGTAACTTGAAAATATTAAATTCAGTAGCTTTTAATTTTATATTTAATGTTTTTATGCATGTGAGACTTAGATATTTTTTATTTAATTTTATAAATTAATTTTGCACTTTAATAATGTTCATATTAATTTTAATATGCTAGCAATCACATGCTCACAGCTACAAGAGCTAGTACATCTGATTATAGAGGTGGAAACGGAACCGTTCAGAATAACCCAGAAAGTCTCGAAAGCATTAAGCTGGACTATATATTGTAATTACTGTTCTCATTTTAAAATTTGACCACAACTCTGCCGCAATCTTCGTTTGCCGACTGTGTAGTGATAGTCTCTTCTTCTTAAACTCCCCAAACTTTGACTTTGTTGTAGCGGGCATCTTGGTTGAATGCTTAAATAGGAGAGCAATTCAAGTCCCTTTAGAATGCACGCATCTTGGTAAAAAATGGTTGTAAGTTTAACTAGAATTTATACAACTAAGTGCAACTTGCTTGTGTCGTTCCAAAGTTATTTAGAAGATTATTCTTTGCGAGTTTTGCTTTTTGTAACACCATCCAAATGAAAAGTTCCGCCATGAGAGGACCGTTTAAATCAGGTGGAGTTCATGTCCATCTTTTCTTGTTGCTGTCAAGATTCGCTCATCATCAAAAATCTCTTTGAGTTTTACCTAAACTTCAGCTTCTGCTTGTTGCATATACTTTTATTCTTGGTTTTTCTTTTATTATTATGCTATTCACTTGCCACTGAACAATCTGTTTCATAACAAGAAAGGTGAAGTCTTGGAAAAGCTCTGCAAATATGGAAATTGTTTCTTTTTTAATACCTTGTTACACATGCCTAAGTTGTAATTTGACTTCTTTGGATTTGTTGATTTTTTATCTACTCCATTGAGTGGAACCATTGCAACTAAATTATCATTATTCTGAAAATTTTTGGGCAGGCCTCCTGGAAGATCTTAGTTCTGCACCAACTGGAGCTATAGTACTCCTGCATGCTTGCGCTCATAACCCTACTGGAGTTGATCCCACCCTTGAACAATGGGAGCAGATTAGGCTGCTGATGAGATCAAAGGAGTTGCTACCTTTCTTTGACAGTGCTTATCAGGTAATTATGAGTATGTACACAACAGAAATATGTTTGGATTTTTTATTTCTTCAATAATTTGGGTCGCAACTCAAGCAAGAAGCTGATAATTTATTCATATTTCGGAATGACACTGCTCAGTCACCATGATTAACTACTGAATGTGATGATCATAGTTGCTTTTGAAAATTTGTAACTCTAATGTGATCATGTATTTAAAGTTTCTTATGGTTTTTCAAACTTCCGTTTAAAAATCTAGTTTTAAGTATATTTTGACTACTCTCTTTTACGCAATTATACATTATCAATCATTGTAAGGTGGTTGCGAACTCGTCTGGTGAAACTATTTTGATTCCCATGAGCTCACATGGTCTTTATATATGTTTTGCTTGGTTTGCATCTTTCTTCATCTATTATCTTATGGAAGATATTTTCTTCAAGGGTTTTGCAAGTGGAAGTCTTGATGCAGATGCACAATCTGTTCGCATTTTTGTTGCCGATGGTGGTGAATGCCTTGCTGCTCAAAGCTATGCCAAGAACATGGGCCTTTATGGAGAACGTGTTGGTGCACTGAGCATTGTAAGAATCTTCTCTCGCAGAGAAATCCATTGTATTGCTGATTATTGCCCTAAGAAAGTGTGATTTTGCTATTCTTAGGTTTCGTTTGGGGCGGCTTTCTTGCTGCTTCTTAAAATAACTTTCTATTATAAAATTTTTAATTTTTTAACGAAAAAGCTATTTTTAGAAGCAGTAAAAAAGCTGTCCCAAATGAAGCCTTAATTTTTATCTAGTAATTTGACAACTTCGTGAATTTGCAAAGTTTCATGTGCTTCCAAATTGTATAACAGGAGTCAGGAAGCATCAAATCTACCCTTACTCCTTAACAGACATTACGTTTGTATTTCTTACGTCAAGATGCTTTCTATTTCTTGCAGGTGTGCAAATCTTCTGATGTGGCAGCCAGAGTTGAGAGTCAGCTGAAGCTTGTGATCAGGCCTATGTATTCAAACCCTCCTATTCATGGTGCATCCATTGTGGCCACAATTCTGAAAAACAGGTATGGATCTTCTTTAATCATCACGCTGGTTTGCTAAGGGTTTGAAAGTCTTACATCTAGTGCACACCTGTTGGTTTTTTTAAATTGTGGAAAATGGAACCAATTTATTTAATTTTTACTTTCTCATAATTGGGTTTGCATAAGTGTCCTTACAAAAAAGCAAATAATGACACTTCATTAGTAGTATGAATGAGGTTGAACCTTGGCATTCAAACAAATTTGTAACAATTGCTGAACTGTGCCTTGTTTTTATTGACAATATGCTAAAGATTTGAACTAATTCAACCTTAACAATTAATAACACTCGGAAGATTTACATACATACCACTTTATTTGGGAAGTGAACTCATTTTCTTTAATTTTTACTTTCTCATAATTGGGTTTGCATAAGTGTCCTTACGAAGAAGCAGATAATGACACTTCGGCTTCGTTTGGGACGGTTTTTTTACTGCTTCTTAAAGCAGCTTTTTAGTACAAAAATTTTAACTTTTGTAATAGAAAGTTGTTGTAAGAAACAGTAAGAAAGTTGTCCCAAACGAAGCCTTCGTTAGTAGTATGAATGAGGTTAAACCTTGGCATTCAAACAAATTTGTAACAATTGCTGAACTTTGCCTTGTTTTTAATGACAATATGTGAAAGATTTGAACTAATTCAACCTTAACAATTAGTACTCTCTTGCTCTTATGCAGTATAAAGATAGGTTATGTTTCCAAACAAGATATAGTATTCCAGAACCCAGTTTCATCGGGGAAAATGCTTGTAGTTTGACTTAAATGGAGAAGTCAAACGAACTAGTTTGGCATTCATTTTGACCATTCTTATTGTTTTAAAGATGTCATTGAACAAGTCCTTTCCCAATGCTGATTCTTTTTATTTTAAAATGTTTGTTTGATATCTTAAGTAGCTTTTGTTACTTTCTCCTTCTTGCTTTCCCCACAAATATCTTACTTTAGTTTTAGCAAATACAAAATCTTGACTATGAACTTTTGCAGTGAGATGTACAATGAATGGACGGCTGAGCTGAAAATGATGGCTGATCGTATAATCAGCATGCGTAAACAGCTGTTTGGCGCTCTGCATGAAAGAGGTAAATAAAATTCTTTCATTGTTTTTTGTATATTGAAATCGTGTTTGAAGCCTTTTTTTTTGGGGGGGAGATTTACATACATATCACTTTATAACACTTAAAATTTTAATATTACATACATACCACCCATAGTTTATTTTCATATCAAATATAAGCAGTAGAAATGAAATATATGAAAGTGATAGGAAGTAAATATGAGTGGTATATTTGATATTAAAATAATATAGGGTGATATGTATGTAATATTAAAATTTTGGATGTTAGATATGTAAATAGGATGGTATAAAATGATATGTATGTAAATTTCCTTTTTTTTTTTAATGTGGCTGGGACCTAAAAGTGATGAAAAATCATCTAATTAAGGCTCACTTTGAGATTCAAATTTGGAAGCAATGGAAGTGGGTGGACCACCTAGCGTACTTATTTTGATTAGACAAGCAGCCCGTGATGTTCACAACTTGTTGCAAGCCGTGTTCTTTTATTTGGCAAAAAAGGAGAGATTAAGGTGGAAATCAAGGAGATGATCCTAAAATTACCTAATTCAAGAAGCCAGCAGCAAGGTGCTCATCCTTGTGTTGACCCTTATGTTATACCCAAAGGAAACAAAGGGAGATGAAATCAAAGCAGAAATCCAGCATACATTCATCACATACCTCGTATATGTCGAGAAATCACCCAAATCTCCCGAAATCCCATTGGGAGGGGTAATTAACTATAGGGGCTTGCGCCTATAGGAAACCAGAACTCAGATCATAAAGTCCTCGCAAAATGAGGGCGAAATCTCTGGGTAGTGTCTTATCTACAAACCCATCTGCCTTCCAAAATTTACCTCGGAACTTAGTTCGTTAAAACTCCCTCGCCGAATAAGAAAAGCGAGCGGAGGCCGAGGCCGAATTTTCGGAGCCCACACCTTGTCACATAAAGCACTAATTTATTAAAAACTATTAAATACTATCCTAACTGAATTTATCAAAGATCTTAAACACATTAATCGTTGCATAATAAAGATAGAACTATGCAAATAGAACCATCCTGGTTTAATAATTAAAAAATCTGACACTGAAAAGATGATAATTTATTAAGTAGAGTTTGTTAGTATGTAGATTTTCATATTTTTAGTCGTATGAGAGTTAGATGATTGCTTATATGCACAATCCATAACAAATTATGTGAATAAAATTTTGACAGAAATACAAACAAATAGCCTAACATCACGAAGAAAGTTTTTCATCACATAATTTATAAAATGTACAAGACAACTAGAAAAAAAAGGGGTAAAAGAAGAATGATGAATTTACTGCCCTTTGCAAACCGGAGGTTAAGTTTTGGTTCTAAAATTTGAATGAGAGAAGGTCAAAAGGAGGGAGCAAAAAGGTTGGATTATTTTTTTCTTTTTAGAACGAGAAGACCAACAGATGATAAAGTCAGAAGAATTGATGATTTTTTTTTTTTTTTTTTTTTTTTTTTTTTTTTTTTGTTCTTTAGTTCATGGTTCACCCTATACTATATGTAACACAACAAGTAAAGGTCCGTACTGTGTTGAGCGCTGTTAAGGCACAACTATGGCACCCTATTTAGACACCTTAACATGGGGGTATCCAAATTGGTGACAATTAATAGGAAATAGGTGGAAAACAATAGCAATCAAATAAATATGAGTCCAAGTTGTTGATATTGAAACATTAAGACCTCGGATTATTGAATATTGTGGCAAAATTAGGAAGTCAGATCATGATTTTACAGCGATACTCAGTGAATTTACCATAATTTCTATAATTAAATCAATAATGAAAATTTATATATACTGAGCATGAATGACAATCATATACTTTACATCACAAATAACAAATTTATTTAAAAACCAATATATAATTCATGTAAATGCTGAAACATGCACTGCAACAAATTCAAAGAATGCATTCATGAGAAATTTCTAATAATTAAATCATGAAGAGTAGGTGAATTAGTAAACTTTAGAATCAAACTTTATGAACTCTTCATGAAGGTTTTCGTACCAACCCAAGTACTAACAGAATTTTAAAAGATGTATTTATGCTATGCCAAACTGTCAGTCAAAATATCTTTAGCAATACTGACCAATTTAATCTTCACATATTTAATATACTCTTGATTACTCATTATGTTGTAATGAAAGAGATTTTTAATTTTATATATCCAATTAAAAAAAAGCATTCTATCATATCAGCAATCATAGAAGTTCACATTAAACGGAGGCCTTCCGATGACCGGGTTAGGAAAGTTGAGGTATTAGATTTGACTTATGCTAAGAAAGATAGGTAGACTTAAAAAGACTTGGTTAGAAAATATTAGAAATGATCTTTCTTTATTAGATTTAAACCCGTACTGACAAAAAAGGATTCATGTAGCCAACCCCATATAGTGGGACAAAGGCTTGATGTTGTTGTTTTTGTCTGTTGGTCAGGGCAAACTGTTTGGGAGGAGAGAGAAGCATACACATGGGTAAGAAAACATGTATATGATGTGAGTGTAGAGTTGTAGGAAATTGATGAAATCAATGAAAAAAGAAAATTATGAAAATACTATATGTTGACTAGTTTGACTCATTGGTTAGCCATACGGACGATATTGCATCACATGCAGGACGAATATCATGGGGCTCTAAAAACTAAGCTAAAGCTGCTCAAACGAAGCACGATATAAGCACCTTGTAAGAAACATGCTCTGTTATTAGTCTTACGTAATCCATGTAATGAACAAACTGAACAAAGAGAAGGTGTGTCCTCTGCCTGTGAAATTGTTGCAATTTAGGCCTAGTTTGATTGGACTTTTTTTGTGCTTATTCTTTTTAAAACGATAAATTTAATGTTTGGTTCCTCAAACAACGTTCTCAGTAATATCATTTTTTTCATTTTTCTACTGTTTTGAGAGAGCTTTTTATATGTGATTCTTCATTAGAAAACTCATTTCTTTGAACCGATATTTCTTAAAACTATCTATTACAGAAGTACAAAATAACCAAACGAAGCCTTATTTGGTTCGGATACCGTTTGAGATATGAGATATGTTTGGTACAAAGATGACGCAGCAATACTTACGGACATGCATTCTCAAGACGATAGCTATGAATCTTCTACCCTGCATTAATTCTCAAACGACCTCTCTATGCTTACAGGTACACCAGGTGATTGGAGTCACATTATCAAGCAGATTGGGATGTTTACCTTCACCGGCCTTAACAGGGAGCAAGTCGCTTTCATGACCAAGGAATTTCACATTTATATGACTTCTGATGGGTGATGATCCTCTCTCTCTCTCTCTCTCTCTCTCTCTCTCTCTCTCTCTCTCTCTCTCTCTCTCTCTCCGGTTTATACTTATCAAAAACATCATTAGTAATTTCTATTGTCTAGAGCTATGGTTCACGTCTATGCTATTCAATATTTCAAATAATTATCTTTTATTGTCATATTTCTTTTTTATTTAAACTGAAAAGTTAAAAGGGAGACTATTTTTATGCAGCCAATTTATTAGTCTCCAAGTATCATATTTCTTCAATTTATTTCCCTCTGCTATAAAAAATTGATCCCAAATGATCCCTCAAAGACTAAATTGAGATCAATTTTATATTGTTGAGGGGCTAATTTGGAATCAATTTTATCCCAATTTTCTTTGAATACTACTAAGGGACTATTTAGGATCAATTTTATATAATCAATTGATTAGATTGGAGAAATGTAATATTCTAAGACTAAATTGATCACATACAAATAATTGGAGAACTATCATCCGAATTGAGTTTTTATTTGAGTAGATCTAAAACCGAATATATGGAGTGTAATTTTAGTAGTAATAGATCTAGTGAGGGGACTGTGACTTTGGGCGATCAAGTTATTACTGAGAGTACACGTTTTAGATTTGCTGAGTCTATTGTTCAAAATGATGGTGAAATGGATGGGGATATTATTAGTAGAATTTAAGTTGGATGGTTGAAGTGGAGGAATGCATCGGGATTGTTTTGTGATAGAAAAGTCCCCCTCAAATTTAAGGGAAAATTCTATAAGATGGTGGTTAAACCTGCAAATGCTTTATGGTGTAGATTGTTGGCTAGTAAAGAGAAACATAATATTAAGTTAATGTTGCAGAGATTAGAATGCTCAGGTGGATGAGTGGCTTTATTCTTAGAGATAGGATACGAAATGAGCTTATACATGAAAATGTTGGAGTAGTTCCAGTGGAAAATAAGATTAGAGAGAGTCGCCTTAGCTGGTTTGGTCACATAAAATAGCGGCCTTCTAATGACCCAGTTAGGAAAGTAGATGTATTAGATTTAACTTACGTTAAGAAAGGTAGAGATAGACCTAAAAATACTTGATTATAAAATATTAGAAATGATCTTTATTTATTAAGACTTAAATGAGAATTTGACTCTTAATATGACACAATAGAGAAAAATGATTCATGTAGCTGACCACATATAGTAGGATAAAAACTTGATGTTGTTGTAGTACTTACAATAACGAAGAAGTTTCTCATGTTTGGCTTGCAGGCGAATCAGTATGGCCGGTTTGAGCTCAAAAACAGTTCCTCATCTCTCAGATGCCATACATGCTGCTGTTACTCGCATTAACTAACTGGCAGAATTATTTTTCCCCTATGCCCTTCTCGGCAGATAGCAACGGTAACAATATAGTAACAAAATAAGTTTGCGAATACTGTTTTATTGGGAGGTTGTAACACTGCTTTTGATGAACACTTCTGTGTTCTGTTTCGTGAATACTTCAAACAAGAGTTCTGTTAATTTCAATAAATCTTGAAAAGCAGCAGGTGTTGAGTGTTTTTGCTCCGAGCTTATAAGTTTCAAGTTTTTCTGATGATTGTAAGCATATTTTTATTGGACCGTTTTAAAAGAATATTTTTGTGGTCTTAACTTTGTATTTCTGACATCATCGGGCTTAGCTGGGTTGGTGGGCGAACGTGATTGGGAACCTTTCAACTCACATTTGATTCCTCTCTCAAGAGTGACAACTCATTAAGCGGCGCGACTCCTTAAGTAGGCCCGTCAAGGAATTAGTTATTCCGTCAAACGCCTCCTCTATGGGAGTGGCATCAAATACATGTTCCAAAAAAAAAAAAAAATCTTTCTATTTCTAAAATAACTGTGGAATGCAGTATTACTTTGTTATTTTAACCATTGAGATGTAAATTAATGATTTGACCTGCCAATTCATCATTTCTTACATGTTTTAAGCGCATCTCCAACCGAAAACCCCATTTTCCACTGCAAAATACTGCAAAACTTCAAAATGCGGTAATTATGCTCCAATCATACTCCATTTCGCGTGCTTCATCGTCTCGTAATCGTCTTTCTCCATTTCGCGGGCAAATCCCGTTGACATATATAAATTTAGGGGGTGAACAGTGTGACGCCAATATTGACGTCGCACTGTTCACCGTGATGACATAGGGGCAAAATTGCTTCTTGGTTGGAACGACAGAAGAATTATTTACCGTTCCATTGGAGAAGCCCTTAATTGTTAAATTCACATGAGTGAACTTAGATTAGTATTTAAACTCTTACAAGTTTCTTTAGCCTTAATTTAATCAATTTAGTCATCTTGATATTATTTTTACATGAATTTGATGACAATATTTTATAATCTTCTCACACAAATAATTATTTATGTACCCCCATGAGCAATGATGATTTTAACTTCTATGTATAAAAAAATTGCAAATTGAAAATTCAGAAAAAAAAAATTTAATATAATTTTATGCAAATATTTTTCTTTAAAAAAATTGCATTTAATTACTTTTAAAATGTCCCAAAATTAGTCATTAGGAAATTAATTTTAATTGCATGTCAATTTTATTTGTTCTTTTCATTATATCCATAAATTTCAATAGAATGATTAAATTAAGAGAAATAAATCATTAGTTATTACTTTGGATGAAATTCATGATGCTCTTTATTATGTTTAAACAGGAGTTTCTATTTTAATATATATCACTATGATTATGATATTATATATATATATTGTATCTTAAAATTTTAATAAGTAGGAATTTTTTTTACCTTAAAATTATTTGTATTTATGCATATACTAAAAGATTATTAGTAGAATGCTATATTTTATTCCATTCTTATTAATATTTGTCATAATTAAATGAGCACTTATGTATATCAGTATTTAATTCAATGATAATAAAACTTTTTTGATAATTCTTTTACAAGAATTATTGAGAATGCACATTTGCAAGAAGATTAGTGGCCTCATAGTTCTCTCATCAAATTTTGATTAAAATATTTGAAAAAATAAAAGATTTTG
The DNA here is from genome assembly GCF_001605985.2 of Dendrobium catenatum. Lineage (NCBI taxonomy): Eukaryota > Viridiplantae > Streptophyta > Magnoliopsida > Asparagales > Orchidaceae > Dendrobium > Dendrobium catenatum. The sequence goes on along the minus strand of NW_021435845.1, from coordinate 155,611 downwards.
AATACATTTTCATGACATATCAGGATTTGAGGAACAAAACTTTCCCCCAGAAATCATAAAAAAATATAGGCTAAAATAAGGTTAGATTGCAGAATATAGTGTATTCGAATAATCCAGACAAAAATTGTTCCATAAAATTCTAATAATTAGTAGGAGAGACCATTCAGCTTATCAAATTACTCAGCTCAACAGCCTCTGAAGTCTGAAGCCCATAACAGTAAATTAGAACAGAAAGAAGACTCCATTCCCAAGTAACAGAAGCAGTATATGTATATATATAACTAATCGATAAGTAGTAATATCATTTACCAGCCTCAGGAGTTCCAGGAGGCTTGGGTGTTTGGCCAGCAGAAGAATTTCCAATATTACTGGCTGTCTTCTTCTGCTTCACAAGTGGGACTAATGACTGCACAACATCCGCCATTAGAGGCCTGTAATCAGCTTCAGGTTGTACGCACATAGCTGCAATGGCTGCAACTTGTATGGCATCTTTCATAGAATATTGGCCTTCCAATGCAGGATCCATGATTTGAACGACTTTCTCCCTGTCTGTAAGTTTAGGGAGAGCCTGACAAAAATTAGCCAAATAAATGATAAAGCAAAAGTTAGCTTAGATTATAAATGTGATTGGCATTCCAGAAAATTCAACAATTGAAATCATTTAGTTCAGCCGTCTACTTCTTATGTGATCCTGTTATGAGAAATAATGGTCTACAAGCCAAAAAATACTACTAAATAGTTTGCACTCAAATCAAAACTTTCCATACATAACACCTAAAACTATTGAAAATACATATTTAACACCTAAACTTCTATATTTGCTAATATACCACTTAAAACCCCTCTTTTAATCAATTCTAACAATCCGTTTAAATCTTCCGTAAAAAATCACTACCAATGACTGCCTCTTCGTCAATGTCATCCTTTCATAGTGAATAAAAGTATCTCATCACTTCAATGGAGTGGCAGAATAGAAGGAATGGGGGATTTTAGGTGGTATATTAATAAATATAGAAGTTTATGTGTTAAATATGTATTTTCAATAGTTTTAGGTGGTATGTATGTAAAAATTCCTTCTTTTAAACGTTATGGCATGGCGAGGCAAAAGGGATACACACCCAGGATACCAGGACACCTTCTCCAGGAGGCCTCTTCATATCAACAGGAACCCTGCCTGTAAGAAGTTCCAAGAGCACAACTCCATAGCTGTACACATCTGATTTTGTTGTCAAATGTCCAGTTAAAGCATATCTGCAACAACAATTAGTCGAGACACATTTGATATACGAAACTTACAAGAAAATTTTAGACTTTCGATAATCAGAAAAGAAGAATTGTAATTTACTCTGGCGCAACGTATCCTTGTGTTCCTAAAACTCGTGTGGAAACATGGCCTCCAGCTTTTTCAGGTCCAAGCTTGGCTAAGCCAAAGTCAGAAACTTTGGCATGGAAATTCTTATCTAAGAGGATGTTGCTGCTCTTGAAATCTCGATGAATTACAGGCGGGCTAACACGCTCATGAAGGTATTCCAGCCCTCTTGCAGCTTCAAGAGCCATTATCATCCGTGTTTCCCAGTCCAACTTTGAAACACCACCACAGGAACCTGGAGTGGGTGTTGGGGTGGGGCATCAAAATTAGGAGAGTCAAATAGGAGATTAAAGTAACATTTGAACCTTTCAAGCCACTCAACTTAAGTTCCTTTTAATATATTGATAAGTAAATAGAATAAAAGTACTGATGTTTCACTAAAAGTTCATGAAAACAAAGCTTTATGAATCTGAATATTAGATGATCCAACAATGAAGATGATGTGCCCATACTTTTCAAAAAATAATAGAAAAGTAGAAACCTTGCAAAAAATAATCATGAGTGCCATCCATCTCCATATAAGCAAAAATATATATACTGCCAAGACATGACAGAATATTATAATTAGTCCACATCAAAAAGATAAAAAATATATTAATGTATGAATAACAAGTAATTGACCCCCCCTCCCCCCCAACTCTTTAGAACACATTCCCTAACAAATTGTATAAAAGACAATAGTTCAACTGGGTCAAGTGGTTTATGAGATTTATGGCTCTCACTGGTTTTGGCCCTTTCTTCTATGATTGAGCAAGGTTCAAGTGCGGTCACGCCTTTGAGGAGGACTACAAAATTAAGTAGTCTGTTAATGCAAGATACTTTATTGAAAAAACCTTCCCTTCGCATGGGACCGGGGAGTAATAGTTGATGCAAAAGGTTCTCATTTGAAGAGTGATATAGTTGAGGCATAATAGAGTACTGAGTTTAGTACATCGAGTTGATTAAAAATATGTTGGAGTACTCAAAACATGTTATAGGTAGTCGCTCATAGTCTTAAGTTTTTAATCAAACATGGGTTTAACCTACCGTATCTAGCCCAATTTAATGCCTTTTTGGAAGATGCCTTTTTGGTGACTTATAACAAAGGAAGATAAATATACGACGAACATGTAGAAGAGGGTAACAAAAAAAGCCAAAACAACCATTACTAAAAAAACTACATCATCATTAAAGCTAAACCTCCATCTCAAAATATCTTTCAATAATTGAGAAAAGATAAAACAAAAAAGTAGTAACATAACCCAAATATTTTATCTTTAAGCCAGATTTCCATAGAACATGGACAAAAAAAGTTAAGGTTCACCAACCATCTAGAGATGTCCACAAAACATAGCATTTCAAGTTTAGTGGCGTCGCCTCTAAACAAAGTAAATATTAAGCAATTACTATAATCAAAAAATAACTTTTACATATGAATAAAGGCTAGGAAGAATGAGATATTTGCAAAATTATTTGCTAGGAATCTTACAGAATAGTAATAAATTATTACTAAGAGTTCATGACAAAATAAAATCAAAACAGACCCAAAAAGGTTGTGAAACTGTAATTGATGGTGGTAATGATAGTTTAATGAAAATATCTATATGTAGAAATTAAAATTTTCATTCAGAACCAAACCATCAAGGCTGAAATTTAAACTATAAACATTAAAAAAATTTAGCTTCAAATGTCTTGCATAGTCTCCATTTACTAGCATGTTAGCAACATTAGCAGAATTTCAACATAGATATGGACACATAAGCAACACTTATTAAATAACCTTTTAAAACACCCAATAACTTTCAGTGAAGATGCAGCTCAATGAGAAAGTAAACACTTTTTTTCTCAAAAACCCCCCAGTCACTAAGGTCAACAAAGTAGAAAAAGTAAAAGCTCAAAACAGCACCAATTGTCTGCTTGAAAAGGATCCAATAACAGCACATCTACTGCCCGAACAGAAACAAAACAGGCTCAACTGTATAAAAAATATAAATGCTTGAGAGTTGAGACCCAGCCCTAAAAGTTAACGTGATCCATCAAATACCTCAAAGCTTCCGATTCGGCTAATCAATGAATTCAAAAAAAAAAAAAAAACCACATTTGGAAGAAACTGCGGTGAAATGATCCAAAAAAGAACAATTTTTGCTCACCTGCAGTTGGGTATAAGTGCTCCTGGAGTCCACCATTAGCCATGAACTCGTACACAAGTAATCTGTGATGACTATCGGAGCAGTAGCCAATCAGTCCCAGTAAATATTGAGACCGGAGACGAGTGAGTAGCTCTACCTGTCATAGAACACAAACTTCAAACCACTCCATAAAAAGAACAATAGTTACAGAGAACGAGAAGAGAGGAGCGACCTCCATCTTGAACTCCTCTTCCCCCTGCTTCCCGGGGCGATCCATAAGCTTAACGGCGATCTTCCTCCCGTCAGGAAGAACTCCCCTATACACCGAACCAAAGCTTCCATGACCAACGATATTGGCCTTACCGAACCCGGCCGTCGCCATATGGAGCTGCTTGTACGTGAACACCTGAACACCCCTCTCGCTTACCACAGCTCTAACCTCGCCGCTGTCACCACCCACGGCATTACCCTCCTCTTCAACCTCACCTTCCCCAGAAACGCATAAACAGAGCATCTCAAAGTAAATAAATAGACGAACTCAAAAAAACAAGAACGATTAATCGAGAAAGGGGAAGCGAACTCACTTCTCAATGCCTTCCGGTGGATGGAGACTTTGTAGCGAATATAGCAGTAGTAACTAAACGCGATCAGCAGCGAGGAAGTTGCGAGGACAGCGAGGACGACGATGAGCACTAGCGCAAGTTTCTCCTTCCTCCAGTCCTCGCTGTCCATTTTCCTCGCCGGAACCCTAACTCTATGGCACTGACGGTAATCGGAGCTCGAACTTCGGCGGTGGAAGTGGCGGGTACTACGAGCTGCTTGATTTGACTGAACGAAAGCAGAAGAGCGTGGGGAAACAAATAAATATATAAATCAACAAAATCCTCCGTATTTACTGTCTGAAAATACTTTTTTATCAAAATAATTAAAAGCGTTTCATTTATATTTTTATTTTTAATATTTGTTATAAATAAATAATTAATAAATTTTCAAAATCAGGATTTACATACAGCAAATCAGATTATTTATAATTTAGCCAAAGTGAAAATTAAAAGAACTTTATATAATTTCAATATTTTTTTATAAATTTGACAAATAACCCATAAACTAATTAATTTGAGTGCTAAATACATTTTTTAAATAATATTATATAAATTATTTGACATTAGCATCATCAATTATAAATTAATAAGTTATAAAAAACCGTTAACCTCAATTAGGGCTGCAAGCGAACCAAATGTTCAATGAGCTACTCGTTATTCGGTTCGATTAAAGCTCTTTTATGATCGTTTAATTAACTAAACAAATAAATTTGAATAATATTTTAAATACTCGATTCTTAAATAAACAAACTTGAACACTAATGCGTTCGATTCATTTATGTTCTCAAACAACATCATTTGAAGTTCGTGAACAAGCTCGACATTTAGCTCGATAAAA
>NW_021435845.1:122531-150684 GCF_001605985.2 Dendrobium catenatum | reverse complement strand
GCAAACTGTGAACACTAATGTGGTTCGACTCATTTATGGTTCACGAAACAACCATCATTGAAGTCGTGAACAAGCTCGACATTTAGCTCGATAAAAGCTCGATTGTGTTCGATTTTTGAATTCGTGGATAAGCTCAATAAAAATTAATTAATATTTGTTATATAATAATAAATATAAATATAAATATTTTTATATTATTATTAATACAATGTATAATATTGTAAATAATAAAATGTAAAGCAAAATAAAATTATAAGGTGTTTGTGATATATATGCCTACATGAACATGTTGTTTGATAGTTAAAAAAAATTCGTTATAAATATGTTTGTGAACATGTTGATGTAATTGTTGTTAGGAAGCTCGATAAAGGCTCGTTTGTGAAGTCTACAGAACACTCTAAAAGTAGAGCCGTTGTATAGCTCGTTCATGTTTGTTTGTTTAAAGTTCATAAGCACCAAAACAAACGATATGAACTGGAATATGAACGAATATGAACACTCATTAATTTAAATAACCAATATAACACAAATAATAAAAGCTCGAACAAACAAGAACCAAACTTGAACAAGCGATATTAAATGCAACAAAACATGAACACGCGCATCACTCGACTCAGCTCGGTTCGTTGCAGCCTAACCTCAATAATAAAAAAAAATTAGGGGTCTCATACTGGGATATCGGTATATATGATGAAGTTTATTATTTTGATATCTTAGATATTTTTCAATTTTTAGAAATATATAATAAATTAGACTACTATTAACCTTATTTAAAGTGAATGGAAATTTTGAGATAGATGTTCTCATTAAGCAGGAAAATAACTATATGGCATTAAACTCAAAAATACGTGTTTGAAATTAAAGGCTCCTAATGTCTTCTAATAAGTTGATACTATCAATATGTTCTCTGCCCAATGGAGAATCAAAATTCACTATTTGAAGCTCCTTTTCGATTGGCTCTTTGTTGGCTAAAAAAAGTTGTAAATGAATGTTCAGTCTAAAGAATATCTTGTGTTTTTGAATGAGTGTAAATTAAATCGCACATTGAATGTGATATTTATTTGATGTGAAGCAAAATGTTTATGCATTGAAAAGTTCAAATATGAGATGAACAAGACGAGTTGTAGTAGTCTGGTGGCAAGAATGGTGTCGACCAGGGGCGACAGAGAGGTGGCAAGTATCGGGGGATGGATGTAGTAGGTCACAATCCAACCCGAATGACCCACATACTAGACAGGTCCAATCGTGTTGACTGGCAACAACAAACCCCGGGAGATCTATGTTGTTGGGGAAATTATTTATAAGTTTCATCCGAATTTTAACTTTAAACAACAATAACACACATAGCTATAATAAACATCAGTGTACTAAAAAATTAACTCATGCACAATAAAAGTTTTATATTAATTTCAAAATGGAAATGTAACAACTGACAATAACATGTCATTTAAATGGATACTGTATAATTGTATAAAATTAAAAGAAAGAAAGATACCTCAACAAACTCAAATCGGATCCTGAATTGTTATTCAACATAGGTCATGTCGTTCTCTATCAGCCCTTGAACATAGAAGACAACCAAGTAGTGAGCTGACATAGCTCAGCAAGCACACCTTAGTTGTTTAAATTTTACAAATCAATCTCATTATTAATGCACAACTGAGTTTAAAGCAATTTTCATAATAATCACTGCACATAATTAAATCATGCTTGGTAGTTGATTAAAATTAGATAGTAATACAAAAAAGAAAATCGAGAGCACTTCGTATTAAACAGAAAACATGTCATTATGAATCCTAATGCCTCAGACAGTATGCATATGTTAAAAAAACTCAAACTTTTTAACCAGTGGCATTAAGCAAAACTTTCACCACAACATCAGAATTCCGCAATTCACACATTCAATTAACTCAAACCACAAATTCATTGCGCAGCCAAAATTAAAGCATAAATAAGCTCATTTTAGAATTTCACATAATGCTATAACGATATCGTCAACAAAATAACACTAGTGATAATTTTATATTTAGAATAAACAAATTTATCAAATATTATACAAAATGTTATTTCAAGACTTTAATTGACATCATTATGTTTTGGCTTTCAATTATTTGTTGGCTTTCAATTATTGTTTTAAATAGTTAAAAATGCACATTTCAAATGCATATTAAAAATTTTCAAAAAAAAAAAAAAAGCTAAATGGTCTAAAGTCATTGCTTTATGACAAAAAAAAAGATTTTGTTTAACAGTTGAAAATTTGAAAATAAAATTTAAAATTTAAATGAAAAATGATATCTATGTAATTTTAAAGCTAAAAATACAAAGTTGGACCTTACCTCAACCAGAACATTTTTTGCCATATTCGGCTGGGAGAAGAAAATAACATCGATGTCACGTAAAATGAAAATTTCTCCACTTAAAACCATGTGTCTTCTATGCTAAGTTCGTTTGCCAAATATGAATTAACATGAAATAGACTAGTAGATTCAAAATATTTTAATATAAAATTTACTCTAGCGCACGACGCCACCCTACAGGACACACCGCACCCTACCCTACTAAGAAAAAAAAATGCGAAGCACTTCCACCAAGGGTCTTCTAACCATAACATTCGTGGTACCTCATGGGAAAAGTTTCAAATGGTTTCAAACATGGCAAACAAACCAAAAGATCAATTCATAATACATACGACTCACACACACATATATAATATTCCAACACGCCTGGTAGAGGGGTTGATAAATAAAAATAATGAATTATCTTTAAATTCTGGGTCAGAAAATGTTAACTGAATATGAAATTCTTGAGGTGATCCTCAAAGTGGTGGCGGATGGCGGTGACAAGCACAAGGTGGCGATGGGCGGCTTGGAGTGCGGTCGACGATGGTGGCAGGCAAAAGTGACGAGATGGTGAGAGGGGTGGTGGGGGCGTGGGGCGTGGGTGGTGGGCAATTATGAGTGTAATGGTTGGCCACGATGTCACGCCTTAGAAGCTATACTTGGAATAATGTGGATTTATATTGCTTTCTTTTCTTTTAATGGAGAGATTCAGATTTCTTATAATAAGGAGTAGAACATAATGTATATTATGATCAATATGTATAATTATATAAAGTAAAAAAATATCATTAACAATAATTATGATACAAAAGACTACTACCATCATATAAAAAACAGATTAGCACTATAAAATAATAACAATGTGAAAAAAAAAAAAGAAACAAAAACATGTGTTTTAGGTTTCACATCGTGGGTTCGTACCCTTTCTATAAAAAAAATTTATGTAATGAGAAGAAAAAGCACAGTCATAACTAATTCTTATGAATTAAATATCATTGCAATGAAAAGAAAAATTAATAGCTATAAATGTAGAAAAAAAATTATAGTGCATCAATATATGTGAGGTTATCTATACTAATTTCCAAGTTAACAATTTACATACTCAATATATTAATTCATCACATATGGATTAAATTAATATCTCAATTCAGTCATATATAATAACAAATTGATATCTGGTAATAAGTAGTAGTATTAATATTGATACGGCATCACAAAAATTATCTGATCCGAGCACGAATCCGAGGCAAAAGCTAGTGGAACGTCAAAAATTATTTTTGGGAGCACCCAATCTCCGATCTTTCAGCAAGCTATAGTCAGAACTGGCGTCTCGCGAAATGAGAATCCAAACGACACCAAATGTCGACCCAAGCGAGTCAAATGGTCCCAAATCATGGATCCGAAGCGCTGTTGGAAGTTCAAAAACACTATTTGAGTTACCCAAACGGACTCCGATTTTGACGAGGCTATACTCGATCGACAGGGCTCGCGGACGAATCAACGAGACCCAAGATTCACAGAATTCTGACATCACTAAGGCCTTCAATTGTCCATGAACGGTGTAGTCGTAGGATTCAATATCGGCACGTCCATTGGCCACTCCCTATTCGCCTTGATCTCATGCCATTTACGGGCCATGCCACTCCAGAATCTATAATGAGCCTCATTCTCATAAGAGGGGACTCAAGCAAGAGAGAGAAGAGAGAGGAAGGAAGAGTTCCTCCTCAGACAGCCGCCGGGACCACCGCGGAACCACCGCAGATCTCGCCGGACCACCACAAAACCTCGACCGGACACCACAAACGCTCACCGGACACACCTTAAGGCCCGACGTTTCAATCCCGACGGTCCTGCCAAAAGACCCGAAGTCTTGTTCAAGGTCCGAGCACTCTGTCCCTACATCTTGCCAAAGACCCGACGTCTTGTTCAGGCCTGACACTCGTCCCCCTACTTCCTGCCAAAAAGGACCGACGTCTTGATCAAGCCCGAAGTTAAGTCGCCGACTCCTGTGAAGACCCGACGTCCTGCTGAAGACCTGCAGTCCTGCTTAAAAACTCGACGTCACTCAAGGCCAGACCATCAACATCCGATCTTCCAAGTGACACTGGGACTAACCTGATCTTATCTCACCGCCTACGGTCCTCCTGACCACTGTCGCCTAAATTACGGTCTCCGGCCGACTACGGTCTCCCTGCGGACTACGCGCTCACAGCCGGACTACGGTCTCCGGCGACTCGGTCTCCGGACGACTACGTCTCCGGCCGACTACGGTTCGGCCGACTACGGTCTCCTTGCGACTACGGTCTCCGGCCGACTACTGGTCTTCCGGCCGACTACGGTTCCTGCCGACTACAGTTCTTCAGGCCTTTGTCGTCCTTTACTATGGTTCTTCCACCTCCATCAACAGAAACGGTCTTTCTGACTCGTCCTGCGACTTACGGTCTCCGGCCGACTACGTAAATGGTCTCGGCGATCTACGGTCTCCTGCCGACTACGGTCTCACGTCGACTACTGGTCTCCGTCGACATACGGGTCTCCTGCGGACTACAGTTCTTCGCCTTTGTCGCTGCTCATGGTCCTTCCGACCTCAATCAACAGACAACGGTCTTTGACCCGGTCTCCTGCCGCTGTCTGTGTCTCCCTGCCGACTCCGGTCTTCCTGCCGGACTCCGGTTCCTGCCGACAGGTCCTTCAGGCCAAACAAAACCTGTATATGTAACTCTTACCATGTAATGCAATCTATATTGATGTACATTTGCTACATCAATCAAGGCTTCTCACAAGAGAAGGGCCTCATTTGTAATCGACTTACAATACTAGTGGATTCATTCAACGGGACCAGGCCCCGTGTTTTTCCTCATTTTTCAGGGGTTTTCACGGGTTATTTTTGATTGTTTCGATTTTTTGTTGTTTTTGGTTTTGGTTATTTTTTTGTGTTTTTTTCGTGGTTCGGGTAATGTATGCTTTTGGGGTGTGTTGGGGTTTTGTGTTTTCGGTTTGTTTTTTTATTTTTTTTTTCTGTTGTGTGTTTTGTGTTTTCGGTTGTTAGTGGTCTTTGTTATATGTTGGTAGGTTTTTATTATGTTGTTTGGTTTAATGTGGTGTTGTTTGGTGTATTTATTCTTTGTATGGTGGTTGTGTTTTTTTTTGCTTTTTTCGCGTTGCGTTCGGTGTGTGGTTTTGGGTTTTTTGGTGGGTTTGCTTGTGGGTTGTTGTTTAAGTTGATTTTTTCCCTCGGCTAAAGATAGTTGTGGTTTGTACCTTCTCAATCGTGTATTTGCTTTCTCCTAGAGAAGATAGTAATACCTCAAGGACTTGACTTTAAAGCCCTCTTCTATAGAACCTAAGTATACTCACAAAGGCTCCGAGAGCAAGGGTTAGCTAGTCCTAGTTTTAGGAGTAACTATGTGAGCCCCTCAGCAATCTATGCTGAATGTATCTACGGTCATCTTGGTACGATGTTATTGCTTTCTTCTTCTAATCTGTATGATGATTCCTGGGATGATTGCTAAATCATCTCTATCAATTATCCCATTTCTTCGATCAAGCAATATAGTTAATTGATATGTTAAAGTTTGGATCACCTGTATTTATTATTGGAGTACTATTAAATATAGTATATGGATGGTTCTTTTTGGGGTATTGACAAATCTGATATATACTAGCCAATCATTCAGTGTTATTGTATCGATGAATGTTATCTAATAGAAAATAATAATATCTCGGTATTAGATTAAACTATGGTTTAATTGAACTAATTATTAGGGTTAATTAGTCGTATTGATTCAAATTTTACGTATATCCAAAAAATGTCATTGTTCAGTGATGATGTAGTTCAAATTTAATTACTATTAATTTATCTTACTTAACTTTATCTAGTGTGACTGTTTTTGTAAACCTTATAATGAATCTTACAATATGAGAGTCAAGTTAGCGATGATTAGTTCATAGTAACTTAATTAGTATTTAGCTGATTTTAATTATATTCTCTTTATATGATCGTATCATATATAATATATAATAAGTGATAATATGAATATAACACAAAAAATTAAACTTTAAATATTGTGTGTCAGACCTTGGGTGACGCGTGCATGGACCATGCGCGCGAATTGTGCACTCTTTGACAGTATGGCGAGACTGATAGAAATATATGGAAATGAAAGAAAATATATTTACATATTTTGTACGTACAATTCCATTTTCTATCTGTACTTGAGCTTCCGAGTAACTTGAGCTATGTATGGTTTTTATAATAATGTTAGTCTCAAACGATAAAAGAATATCCGTGAAAACAGTTTTTTGTACTGAACAAAGAATATTCAATCATAATATTTGTCTCTCAATATCACATTACTAAGGTTCTGTGCGGGATTGCAATCTAGATGTTACCTTTAGGATGAGGAAAGATTAATGTGTGGTTGATATGGTAAAATAGGTTTTGTATCTCTACTTCCTGCTCACTAGTGATATAGTATTTAATAGGCGCGCTCTTCTTTTTTGTAATTCCATATTTTCAATTAAAAATATTTAACTTTTAGAACTCTTTTATTTATAGAGTAATATAATAACATAATCAGAAAAATACAATAGAGTTATATTCATATAAGATACTCAAATTGAACATCTATGTTCTCCCCCTTTGACTTCTCAAAAAGATGAGGAGGGCTTCATATAAAAAAATGGAAGATGTCACATGATAGGAAAGTAATTAAAGCAACACGAAACAAAGAACTAAATAATGAAGTGAATCATTGATCAGCTGTGTGTGGTTGTTGGTGGTTATTAAAAGTTTTATGGTTTATGAGGTGAATTGATCTCGATTGTTAGAAATTTTGGTTGTTTCTAACCATTTCCTATGTCTTCCTATTGAGTACTATTATTGTTGTGATTGATTAAGTCCTAAGTAGTATTCTAAAGTCACTTGAGCTTTGAATTATTTTCTCAGTGAGGGTGAGGCCTGTGTACGGTAGGTGCAATTTTTTGGGTGGTATTGTGGGGCAGGGGTCACTTGCAAGGTAGCATGGTTCTCCCTCTTCTTCGATGCAAAATTTGGCTCTTGTCTCTTGCCCTTGTATAGAAAGATATGGAAGGAAGCCATAATTTATAGGAATTAAAAATTGGTAGGGTGATGGATAGGAGAAAAAGAAAAGGGGGTGAATTTATTTCAGAGGGAGTAAGTTTATTATTTTTTTTTGTCTAAAGTATATGGTCCTATGGACATATCACTAAGTGCGATATTTTTCTTTCTTTGGTATATTGGATGTTTGAATTGGAGTGATGGTTTTTGGATATTAATTTAATATTTTAGTGCTTTTCATCAAATTTGAGTATGGACATTAATTATATTTATAAGAAAATTGGGTTATTATTTGATATCTATTGGATATAATTAAAATTGAAGAACAAGCTGTATGACTCAATAGTCATTTGATTGAGAGAGTGGACTAGGGGTTTGATGTTGAGTTTTATCTCATTTTGAATTGTGTGAGTTGTACAGCACTCAAGTCTAAAATTAGTCGTATAGGCCATATGATTGGGGAGTGAGGTCCTTAGTGTGTAGATTGTTTGATCCGATTTACTCCCAATTTCTTGCTTTACTCTGATTTCTACAGGTTAGCTTTACAGATATAGGAGGCCATGTTTGCGTCAACATTAACCTGTAAGTATTCTAGGAATTTCGTAGTAGCAAGTAATAATGGAATACTACGAGGTGAGTAGTTAATTGAAGAGTTGTGAGATTAATAGAGTTTTATCGCCTCTCAAAGTTTGAAAAATGTTTATTGAGCATTCTTGGAGGTGGTGATCAGATCTCCTTAATTTTTAGTATGCATCTTTAATTTAGCGTGAAAAATATAATGATCGACGAGTGACTGAGAGGAATTTTGTGGTGTTGTAATCTGGATCTAGATAGTCTTTTTATCTTGTTATTAACAAACATTAATTTTCTTCCATAACTAATATTGTTGATTAGAAATTAAGCTTTGTTTGCTCCCTCTCTTATTAACCTTGTTCTTTGGCAGGACGTCGGGCCTTCAGTAGGACTTAGGGACTGAACGTCAGGCCTTAAGGTGGTGGTCTGGCGAGGTTCTGCGGTGGTCCGGCGAGGTTCCTGCGGTGATCCGGCGGTGGTCCGGCGAGGTTTCTGCGGTGGTCCGGCGGTGGTCCGGTGAGGTTCTGTGGTGGTCCGGCGATGGTCCGGCGAGGTTCTGTGGTGGTCCAGCGGTGGTCCGGCGGCTGTCGAGGAGGAGCTCCTTCCTTCTCTTCTTCCTCTCTTCTCTTCTTCTCTCTCTTGCTTAGATGCTCTCTTGTGAAGAATGAGGGCTCTATTTATAGATTTTCTGGAGTGGCATGGTCCGTAAATAGGTGTGAGATCAAGGGCGAATAGTGAGTGGTCAAATGGACGGCCGATATTGAATCCTACGATCGTGCACCGTTCGTTGGACATTTGGAGGCCTTAATGATGTCGGAATTTAGTGATCTTGGGCTCGTTGGATTTGTCTCGTCGAGCCGTTCGATTCGAGTATAAGTTCGTCAAAATCGGAGACCGTTTGGTAACTCAAATTGTGGTTTGAACCTTCCGACAGCGCTTTGAACTCTTGATTCGGACTTATTTGGGCTCGGATTGGGTCGATCTTGGTGTTGTTGGGTTCGTATTTCCGAGACGCTCAATTTGACTGTAAGCTCGTTGAAGTCGGAGTTCGGATGCTCTTGGATTTAATTTTTGAAGTCTCCAACTAGTTTTTGCCTCGAGATTCGTGCCTGATCAAGCTAATTTTGTGATGACGTATCAATTATAAATGTTTTTTTTTCATATATATGTTCATGATCATGTTTGTTTGATAGTTAAAAAAAAATTCGTTAAATATGTTTGTAAACATGTTTGATGTAATCGTTTGTTAGGAAGCTCGATAAAGCTCGTTTGTTAAGTTAATGAACATCTAAAAGTAGAGCTCGTTTATAGTATGTTCATGTTTGTTTGTTTAAAGTTCGATAAGCACCAAACGAACGAACATGAACTGAATATGAATCGAATATGAACACTCATTAATTTAAATGAACCAAATATGAACACAAATAATAAAGCTCGAACAAACAAAAACCAAACTTGAACAAGCTGATATTAAATGAACACTCGCATACTCGACTCAGCTCGGTTCGTTTGCAGCCCTAACCTCAATAGGCAAAAAAAACAGGGGTCTCATACTGGGATATCGTATATATGATGAAGTTTATATTTTGATATCTTATATATTTTTCATTTTTAAGAAATATAATAATAAATTAAATACTATAAAACTCTTATTTAAAGTTGAATGGAAATTTTTTGAGATATATGTTCTCATTAAGAGGAAATTAAACTATATGCATAAACTCAAAAATACTTGTGAAATTAAAGTCTCCTAAATTCATCTAATAAGTTTCTAGTATCAATATGTTCTCTCTCCAATAGGAGAATCAAAATTCACTATTTGAAGCTCCTTATCAGATGCTCTTTGGTTGGCTAAAAAAAGTTGTAAAAGGAATGTAGTCTAAAAGAAATATCTTTGTGTTGTTTGAATGAGTGTAAATTAAATGCACATGAATATTTATTTTATTTGATTTGAAGCAAAATGTTTATTGCATAAAGTTTCAAATATGATAGTAACAATGACGAGTTGTAGTAGTCGGTGGCAATGATGGTCGACAGGGGCAACAGAGGGTGGCAAGTATCAGGTGATGGATGTAGATAATGTCACAATCCAACCCGATATGACCCACATACTAGACAGGTCCAATCGTGTTGACTTGCAACAAACAAACCCCGAGATCTATGTTTTTGGAAATTATTTATAATTTTCATCCGAATTTTAACTTTACAACAACAATAAACACATAGCTACTAATAACATCCAGTGTACTAAAAATTAACTCATCCACAATAAAAAATATTTTTATTATTAATTTTCAAAATGAATGTACAACTACATTACATGGTCATAAATTGATCATAATTGTATAAAAATTAAAAGAAAGAAATATCTCAACAGACTCAAATCGGATCCTGAAATTGTTATTCAACTAGTCATTTCTCTCTATCAGCCCTGAAACTAGAAGACAAACCAATAGTGAGCTGACATAGCTCAGCAAGAGAAATTCGGATTGTGCCTTACCTTGCGTACAGCAATTTCCTCAACAGTCTTTTCGGACGAAAACAGCTCGGCGTCGCCCGAAAATCCACTTTTCCACTTTTTCCTTCGTTTTTCTCTCTCCTCAACTTTTTCTCTCTCTTCAAAATATCTCATTTCTATATATATCCAGACTGATCGTCCTGGACGATCGAGCTTCGTACCGGACGATCCATGAAGAGAGTTATTTCGTCCAGACGAAAATTGAAGATCGTCCCCGGCGAAGGGTTCACTGACTTATTTTCGTCCAGATGATCCTGATTTCGTCCAGACGAACCAAACAGCCAAACATGATTTTCTCAGCACAACCTGTACCGATCGTCCCGGACGATCCGACTTCGTCCGGACGAACCTGGAGCAGAAACTGATATTACATATTCACTGCACATAATTAAATCATGCTTGTAGTTATTATAAAATTAGATAGTAATACAACAAAGAAAATCGGTAGCACTTCGTATATAACAGAAAACATGTCATTATGAATCATAATGCTCAGCACATATCATATGTTCAAAAACTCAAGCCTTTTTTAACTCAGTGCATTAAGTATCAAAACTTTCACCACACATCATAACTTCCGCAAATTCACACATTTCAATAACTCAACCACAAAATTCATTGCGCTGCAAAAATTAAAGCATAAATAAGGTCATTTTAGAATTTCACATAATGCTATAACGATAGTCAACAAAATACACTAGTGTATAATTTTTCATTTTTTTAGAATATAACCAATTTATCAGATATTACACAAAATATCATTTCAAGACTTTAATTGTACATCATTATTTTTTGGCTTTCAAATTATTTATTAAATAGTTAAAAAGTGCACATTTCAAAATTGCATATATAAAATTTTAAAAAAAAAAATTAGCTAAATGTCTATAATCATTGTCTTTATGACAAAAGAAAAGTTATACGGTGAAAATTTTGAAAATAAAATTTAAAATTAAATGAAAAAAATAGAAAATCTATGTATTTTTAAAGCTAAAATATACAAAGTGTGACATACCTCAACCAGAACATTTTTCATAATTGGGCTGGGAGAAGAAAATAAATCTATGTCACGTAAAATGAAAAATTTCTCACTAAAATCCATTTTCTTCTATCTCTAAGTCGTTTGCCCAAAATGAATTACATGAAATAGACTAGTAGATTCAAATATTTTAATATAAAATTTACTCTAGCGCCACGATGCCACCTTACAAGACACACCGCACCGCTACCCCTATTAAAGAAAAAAAATGCGAGAGCACTTCCACCAAGGGCTTCTAACCATAACATCGTGGTACCCCATGGGAAAATTTCAAATGTTCAAACATGCAAACAAAACCCAAAAGATCATCTTCATAATACATACGGACTCACACACACATATATAATATTCTCAACACTCTTGTAGAGGGGTTTAAATATAAAAATTATTGAATTATCTTAAATTTGACCAGGTCAGAACATGTTAAACTGAATATGAAATCTTGAGGTGTTCACAGTGGTGGCTGATGGCGGTGACCAGTAACAATGTGTAATATCAAAAATCTGCTCCAGGATCATCCAGGACGATCTGGATCGTCCTGGGACGATCAGTTGTAATTTTGCTCCAGAATTTACCTAGTTTTGCTCCAGGTGATTTTCTGTACATATCGTCCAGGCCGATTTGGACATCGTCCAGGCCGATCGGCACTGTAGAAAATATCGGCCTGAGAATAGTTCTGGGAATCGTCCAGGGCGATCGGGACGATCGAATTTTGGTCTGATCGTCCCGGGACGATCTGGCGATCGGCCGGGCCGATCTGAGTATTATAAAGCTGAAATTCATTAACTCACCTATATTGAATGATGTGAGATTAAGGGAGCGTCTTCTCTATATTAGGGGTAAATATTTATGATATTATTCAATTATGGTATAAAAATAAATAGAAACAATAATCTTCTTTATATTGTTTTAATTAAAAAAATAGATAAATGAATAAATTATATATAAATATATTATATTAAAATTAAGAGTTGAGTACAGGTTGTACAGCTTTATTTATTTGAATGATATAAAAGGGGTGATATGCCAAACAATTTTATGAAGAAAACTATCGGAAGGAATCCCAAACAGACAAACTAATAAAAGCTCCGAGCCTGCGACGGGGCAGATGGACTGTCACGCATTGATATGGACGGCACCGAATCATCATTGAACACGCGGACATCAAAATCAAGCTCTACGGAACCTGTGGACAGATTCGGTGTGTGCTATTCGAGCTGCGTACCGGATTTAGATCGAATCGATGGATACTTCGAATTTCGTGCGATGGAGGAGGCCATGCGGCGGGGAAACGGAGGGTAGCATTTTAAAGTATTGAAAGGAGTAGAGAGACCAGAAAAAGAACCAATGTATTTGACCAGTTGCGTGGCAGAATTCAATTTGTTTGTGGACGGTGGGACCTTTTAAAAGTAGCCGTTGTGATGCAGCTGTTGGCAGGAGGGATATGCATCTTACCTTGTAGCTGGCAAAATAATGGTAAGTTTTAATAATGAAAATAATTCAATTAATTATAAAATGAATTTTTTTTTCATAGTAATTTTCAAAGCGAAAGTGGAAATTTGAAAATTTTATATTGTTGATATAAATTGATGGATCATCAACCTATTTAATCAATCATTTAAAGTATAAGTAAAAACTTTCTAATATTATTTGAAGGGATATATATTGTCCAATCTTATATGTTTTTATGAGTTTTTTTTTTTTGGGACCGTTAGGGATCGAATATGGGAGCCAGGGGAGGAATTTTTTCGCTCAACCACTAAGCTGCCCTGCTCGTCCCAAAAAGAGCAACCCAATGAGAAAAATTCAATATACTCAGAATTGTCTAAATCGGATGGAATTTTTGCACTTAAATACCTAAGTAATTTTATATGATTAATGGGTTCAACACAAACAATTTTATGAAGTTCTTAAGGAATTTGGCTAAAACAATTAAAGAATCACACCTAAAATTTATAATGGACCCTCATCCTCCATATGAAAGGGCTATTGACTTTAAGTTAGAGAGAGTTTTAGCAGATGATCAATATACACAATCACTATAATTAAAATTGCTCAAATGCTATCATTTGGTTGCCATCACATTATGCAAAATAAGTTCGATACATGACATCACAATAAGGACAATTGCATGCACGAAAGCCAAGCCTACTAACTTCATCATTCATTGTTATGTCAATACCTGCAATCATCAATATGCTCAACAAATATTATTGGCATTCATACATGCACAAATTAACTTTATTGCTACCATCGCCTACCAGACGAGCTCAATTCTACACTAGTAAGATTAGTGCACTGAGCACCCGTCGTCGATATAAATCTTGATCCATGTTGTGGCCAATAAGACTAACATGCACTGCCCACACTGACATCAACAAACACCATCACTAATAACATAAACTCCAGCTAATACCAACAAAATGTATGCATGTCATTAACAATAACGTTAACACACCATATCGCCCGGCCATGTCAATAATAATGTTACTACATGCTAGTGATAATTAAACTGACTCATATTGTCGCCAATAGAGTAGATTCAAACAATCGAAACTAACATCAATAAACACAATATCATTACTAATTGGGAAAAATCTCTACATAAATTAATAAAACTTTGATAATTTGATCTGACAGTTAAAATTAAACTATTTCTAGTTGCTATTTTTTTTTTTTTTTTGGGAAATTTTGGATCATAAAGCCCTCTAGTTGCTATTATTGAAGAACAATAAAAAAGTATTTTGTTTCCATTTATTTTTAGTACAATTTTTTTTAATTAAATTTTTTTCTTATTTAAAAAACTGCTTTGAAACGAAGCATAATTAGCAGCCTTACACACGCTTCTTTTTTAATTACAAATTATCCCCCGTGAGAGGGACTAATAATGGGTGGCTGATACGTCAAAAGGCTTCGTTGTGTGGACTGCTTTGATAGGTGGGGGTCAGTAATCTTTGAGGCTCTTTGTACTTTGTGAAGAAATGGTCGTTGGAGGATTTTTTCTTTTTTTGGAAAATTAGTTGAAGAGTCATTAAATGCAAAAAAAAATAAAAAAAATCACAAGATAAAATTAAAATATTACTCAAAATATCATAAAAATATAGAGTTGCATATAAAAAATTCAATGCTCAACAAAGTATTTAGCCTATCTCCGATTTACATAAACGGCGGCTGTCCAGCCGAACGGCAAATCGAATGCTGTTTTTGTGTTTTGAACAATGCGACACCAATTTTGGGACACTGCTCACAACGGAAAGAACCCAAAATGCGCTTATGTTTGACATTTGGGTGAAGACTCATGAAAATTGCTTAACAAAGTATTTAGACCATCTCCAGTCAAACAATATTCTCAAATTTAAATTAGTGGAGAGCGTCCAAACGAAGGACAAACCGAATGTCATTTTCGTGTTTTGAACAATACGGCATCAATATCGGGGTTGCACTGCTCACAACGGAGAGAAAAAGCAAAATGCATTTTTGTTTGTCGTTCGAGTGAAAACACATGACAACTATAAATGGAGGATAGACGAATTATGTTAGGTTGGTTATTGACAAAATTAGCACTATAAAATCATATTATATAAATATTCTATTCCTAAAATGATATTTAAGGCAAGAGAGGTCTTTCATGTCATGATAGAGATTGATATAATCAAAATTATACTATATTTTAATAAACAAAGTGATTTTTTAGCTAAAAAATTTGAAGTTATGAGCGAAAATTAAATAATATAATAATTATTTAATTGCAAGCCTTAAAAGTGTTGAACTATAAAAAATAAGAATTTTAATTTTCAGACATAAGACGTAATGATTTAGAATACTCCAACAATAAATTGGATTCTTCATACTATAAAAAATATGGATTATAATAAATAGAAAATAAGCGTATTTTATTTGCAGCAAATAAAATGACACATTAATATGTTGATTTTATTATAACAAAAATAAAAAATTATTATCATATTACATGAGATATGTTACATGAGTCATTTTTATTTATTATATCCTATTAAAAAAATTAAATTCTCATTTAAATATAATAAAAAAAATCAATTTTAACACTTTCTAATATAGGCTTCGTTTGGGACAGCTTTTTTACTGCTTCTTAAAGCAGCTTTCTAGTACAATAAATAAAATTTTTATACTAAAAAGCTGCTTTAAGAAGCAATGAGAAAGTCGTCCCTTAGACTTCGTTTGGGATGGTTATTTTACTGCTTCTTAAAGTAGTTTTATAATAACAAAATTAAAATTTGGTACTAGAAAGCTGCTTTAAGAAGCAATAGAAAAGCCATCTCAAACAAAGTCATAATCTTTTTAGATCTACTTCTATCATTTTGAATATAGGCCGGAACTAATAAATCTACTATCCTAATTTCACTTGCCTTAACATTCTAATCGACAATGAAACTTTATCTCCCTATAGAACGATAGTGACCTTCACTTGACTTAGCAATACAATCCATAAACACAAAATGTTAAGTGTTGAGGCTTATGGTTGGCGCTTTGCGCAAGCAAGCCATATGATCCTGTAGTTCTATTAGCATTGGCATTCAGATCAGTAGAAAATTTGATGTTGCATTTAATATTGTTGTTTTCTTGTTGATAGAGTTGGTGATATATCTCTTTCAACGTCAAAATTTTTATGATTTACGCTCTTACTTGAAATAGCTTTTTTCCTGCTTTCTAAAGCATTTTTTTAGTACAAAATTTTCTTGAACTTAGAAATTTTCATGCTAGAAAGCTACTTAAAAAAAACAGTAAGAAAGTTATCATAAACGAAACTTTAATAAGGTAATTAAGCCGTGTCTTTTAAATGCATTAATGTTGTGCATGAGCTTTGAGATGTAGTATGTGGGTTTACATTAAAAAGAAGAAGAAGAAATGGCCATTGGAAGGAAAAGTTAGTGTCCGGAAACGGTACCGAGCGGTACCGACTTGTATTGCTGTCGGTACTGAGCGCCTAATGATGTGACGTATTTGTATTGGTCTCTGGACACGTTCGGTGTCCGGACACAATAATCACTCCATTGGAAGATGGCTACATAGCTGTAGGTTGTTGCTGCTTGCAGGATTGAGAGGATTTGTTTGTTGGGAGATCTCATTCTTCACTCTTCAAAGGTTACTTTCATGTCATGTTGTACACTAATTAATTAAACAAAAAGCTAGGAGGCCTGCCTTTCCTTCTCAACATATTCCTGCAGCTTTCTTGATGTTTTAAGGAATTCAATTATGAGGGGCTTTCTTCTTATGGATATGAAAATAGTATTTGGAGAATAATTTGTTTATCACTATCATAATATTGGGGATTAGAGCTATCAATTAACTAAAAGAGGTCATTAACATCATTAAAATGAAGGGTGAGTGTAGACGCTTTTTGAGTGTGTGAATGGTCAGCAGTGCCTTTTTTTATTTTTTTAATAATAATTATTATTTTAAATATGTTGTTATTTGAAATGAATATATATTTTTATTTTTATTATGACTTGCTATTTAAAAAAACAAAAAAATTCTTAAAAACTTCTACATTAAGATTTTTTTTTTTACATGACCACCACTCGAACCCGACTTCTAATGATTTTCAAAAAGAAAATTCAATCACTACACCATGCATTTACACATTCTAAATTAAGGCTTCGTTTGAAATGATTTTCTTATTGTTTTTTAAAACAGCTCTTTAGTTAAAAAATTTTAATTTTTATACTAAAGAATTACTTTAAGAAACAGTAATAAATCAACCGCAATCGAAGCCTAAGACTCAAGAAAAATTGTACTAAAAAAATATTTTAAAAAATACAAAGCCTAAGGCTCAAGAAATTTTTGTACTTAAAAAATGATCTTAAAAATATTAATAAAATTTTCTAAAAAAAAAAAACTTAAAAAAATTAAAAAAAAAAAAAAAAAAAAAAAAAAAAAACCTAAGAACACCCAATGGAATTGAGAAAAGTACAGTAATGAAGTAGTGGTCCTTCACTGCTGCTCGGATCATTTATTTTTTTTTTAAACAACAAACCATCTAAAATTTGTCTACAATGTTTCGAATAGTGAACAATAAAAAGAAAAAATAGTAACATAAGATGGATTCCAACACCAGTCCACAGTAGCTTTAATAATAGAAATTGTCACTGTACACCTCATCTAACAAAAAGATGATTTCTTCTAGCACCATAAGAGCAAAAGTAATTTACTGACCTTACATCAGAGCCTATAATAATGCAGAAAAATTATTAAGTGCGGAGTGCGCACCGTCCGCACAAGTACTGAGTACCCAACGGTATCCAGCAGTACCGAGTGCCGGTACCCCATGCTTGTGCGGACGGTTCTCCCCGTCCGCACTCCTCACCTATATGCAACCATTATCTTCTACTGGAGCATAATAGAGTTATCTCTCCCTAACAAGCCCAACGTCAGTTACAGTGCCACAAATGGCTCAACATTCTGCAGCGTTTCTTGAAATGAATTGGTTACAGATCTTACTGAGGGAATACAGAATCAGAAGATGAAAATATTATGCCACAAAAAGAAAAAAAAAATCAAATGCACCCTTAGATAAGGATATTCACTGACATGGGGGACTTTCAAACAATAACAAATGAGATAAAATTAGTCATGACCTCTTGTCAAATTTTCTCTCACTGGACTTCTTCTCCTCGGCTTCTCTTCTCTTCAGTTGCCTGCAAGTAGAATTTCCATCAGAAAAGAGAGGAAATGGGAGTCACAACAATAGTGATGATGCTACGTGTTAATTTTGACAAAAATTCTTTGGTCATAGTGAGCTGAGAGTTGTAGATCTGAAAGCAGCCATGCGTCTTGGTTAATTTTCTAAGCCTTTGGTTAATGGTCAGTTTGGGACAACTTTCTATCTGTTTTGTTTTTCAAATAATAATTATAATTTTATTTGGCTGATAGTATTTTCTCACAGTTTTTTAGAATTTTTTGTGGTGAAAATTTATTTTTTGTGACAAGAATAGTTGAATTGCTTTTCCCATAATAACTTCATAACCAACTTCATAAAACACTACAGCGGTCCCAAAAACAGGTTCTAAATCTTTCAGAAGCAATGCCATAGAACAGGACAATTTTATATTTATTTGGCAATCTCTTTCGCAAAACTATATCAGTCACAGAAGAAACCCTATAATATCCCAAATTAATAAAACAACATGCTGAAAATTCTCACCAAATCAAAAGATTGGATGAACAAGCCTAATCAAGTTCAACACACACAAGCCCAAAACGATCAAAGTTACCAACTAGATTAAAATCTGACATGCTTATTGGAGTGAAGTTTAAACTATACTAAAGTTCAGTGGAACCATGCAAAGGACTGATAGGAAACACTTGAAGATCTCAAGTGAAAACCTATCAATCTTGGAAAAATGGCGATAAAAATCCACCAAACTCCGAGAAAAAACCAGAAAACAGCAATTTTATTGCAATAGTCAAATATAACGGAAGGAAAATACCAAAATACAGTTGGTCCTCAATTCGAGAGGAGGATCTATCTCTCCCTATCCCTAGACTCTGCTAGAGTCCAAGACTCCAAGTACCAAAAACAACAATTTTCCCTTCCATTAACCCTAACTCTCCCTTCTTATTTACAGCATACAATTAAATAACACAAACCAAATCCCTCTACGGCCCTAGCCGCCCGCTCCTTCCTAATGGGATTCCCTAGTGGGCCCCCCAATTTGCCTTGGGCGGCAATTCCCAAGGTGCAGACCTGCTTGGTCCGCCTCATGTAAACCTGAGACGGCCCTTTGCCTAGGACCGGCTAGACCGGTCTAACAAGGACCTGAGAGTTCAAGCCATGAAGGAAGATGAGCTGATAAATGAACATTCAACCACCATATTTGGCCAAAAAAAGAGCTTCATACTTGAAAAAATGAGCAGCATTTAAGTAGATGAAAGTTAAATAAAGTCTTTAGGTAGGTTATATGCATTAACTTGTCTACAAGAACATCAATTTGTCAAAAAGACTACAGGTTAATAGGTTGTCAAGTGGGATTCAGTTATCTAAAGTTAAAAACTAATAATAAAAATAATACAAAGAAAGTAAATTGGGACTTATCGGAGTTAATTTGTTTTATGGGAATAAAAGTTAATCTCAAGTAATCTATTAGTACGTTGGATTAAAAAAATTATACGTATTACATGCTTAGTAGTTGGGCCATTTATCACAATCCATAATACTTAATCAACTATAAAGACAATTAATATACTATTAATGTTTGCTGGATGAATGAGCAATCAATTAAGGTGTTTATTAGGGTTAACTACTTTGTGATTAGAGAAATTTTTAATAAATAATTATTTGACGACTGACTAAGAATATAAAAGTTCCAATTATGTTCTTAAATAGCCAATTAGTGATTAAACAATAATTAGGTTACAAAACAAATCATGAATTCCGGAAACTTTTTTATAATAAGCTCACTAATACTTGTTTAATAAGAGTGGACTTCATACATTGAGACCTGAAGTTTTCAAAAGAAAGTGTTTTTTATGAACAGATTTTACTTTATGATCGGAACTCCATGTAACTCGGGGATTCAAGGCTACCTATTGGCATAAAATCTCCACATTAATTACTCATTGATACCGGAAGAGGACTCTCAATTAATAAGATTGCTCAACTTTGCTCTTTATGTAGTACTTGTGCAAATGACATTAATTACGTGTCCAATTATATTGCTTCTGAATCAGGAGCAGGAAAGGTATAAACCTTATGAAGATTGCACAGTACTATACTCTAGAATTTAATCGGGTGGCACCTAATCAAAAAAGTCAAGGAGCCTTAATAGGAACAATATAAGTTCAACTCAAAGAGCTTGTGGGACTATTATAGCATTTGAGTTAGTGAGTCTAAGCTGAGATTGATGGGTACCACATTAGGAGTCATGGGTTTCAATTTCATAAGGACTGAACCAAAGGGTGAATTTCATGAAAAATCTTTAGTTTTATTTACTGGCAAGTGGTGAAGGGCTTAAAATAGAAGGAAAATGCTTAAATATGGTCATTTAAATCAGAATTGGGAACCAATTAGGTCGAGTTGAGGTTCTCAACGATATTGCAGAATCAACCAAATTAATATTTAACCACTAGGTAAATCAAGGGATTTTCATAATTTGTTACAATTTTGAAATGCGACAATAAAATTTATAAATATCATATTAAGTAATTTTTAGACATATTGACCAATTTTCTAAATCCTCCTTTGGAGAATATTAAAAAATAAAATCCTCCTTTGGAGGCCTTAGAGTTTTACAAATCAAAACGTAAAGTTTATATTAATTTTGAGTACATTCAGTCATGCTGATTACCTCGAGGACACTCTTAACAATTCCAGCTTTATGATAGTTCATTGATGCCTTTGCATGCATATTGGTGCATTTAAAAACTTCTGTTGCATCATCACTCTTCTTGGTGTGCTAAAACATCTTTTGAGATAATACACTAAAGCTAATTTTAAACTAATCATGGATTAGCCATAGGTCTAAGGAGTAAATCTAATGTTCTTCAGAGTTCATTGATGCCTTTAAATGCCTATTGGTGCATTTAAAAACTTTTGTTGCATCATCACTCTTTTTTGTGTGCTAAAACATCTTTTGAGGTGATGCATCAAAGCTGATCTTGAACTGATCGTGTAGAAAAATCTTCTTGGCCATTGGTCAAAGGATTCAATCTACTTTAAAAGTTTTTTTTTTTTCCAATTTTCTTATGAAGAACCTACAAATATTCAAATAATGAGAAAAATAAAACTTTATCAACTCATCCCAACAAAAAGCATTCTATAATTTTAGAGATTTTTTTAGAATTCTTGTTTTTCCCTTCTAAGTTCTAACCCTTTTGCCACTTAAGCCGACGTTTGGTTGTGGATTTCTAACATTTTCTTCCATTGAGGAAATCCTGTCCTCCACTGTTATCTTGATTTGGTTCATCTCCCCCCTTCAAGTCTTTCTTCCAGCCCATCCACTTTCTTGACCTCCATCTCTATCCAGATTTTTATAGATTCAAAAAAATCTGGATTTGGAGCACAAAAACAGCAACTTTCTCCTTCACCAGCCAAAATTCAGTGGCTGAAATTTGTCAAAATCAGCCCACCAACGGTCCCAAGACTTGCTCTGATACCAATTTGATTGGAAATACTTGAGTTCGCAAGCAACCCTAGCAATAATTGGTAAAAACAACGAGAATAATGCAAAAATCTGGATGAAATCAATCCAAAAAGATAGATTGTAATAAGGTAATCAAAATAAAGCAAACACAAAGCAAGATATAATTGATCCTTAATTCGAGAGGAGGATCGTTCTCTCCCAAGCTCTAGACGATGAGTCTAGAGCCCAAGACGCCAAGGAAAACTCCAAGAGAACAACTCAAAGCATGCATGCCATAACCCTAATCTCCCTCTTCTTTTAAATAGATAACTTCCTAATAAAAAACCTTCCTAGAATAAACCAAATTCAAAAGAGTTTCCCAATGTGCTAGCCGCCCCCTTCCTTTTCTCTAATTTCCGCCCTAGGGGGGGCCACAAGCCTTGGCGGCTTGTTTAAGAAGGCGGCTTAGCCCGCCTCCTGTAGAGTTGAACCGGCCCAGGCGGGGCCGGTTTGAATGGTTTAGGAAGAACCGTATCAGCAATTCAAATTTGAGCCTCAGAGAATATTTCGATCATTTTGATTCCCTTAATGACACTCATAACAATTTAGATTCTGAATATTCATTGATGTCTTAGCATACCGCATACATATTAGTGAATTTAAAGACTTTTGCTGCATTGTCTCTCTTTAGTGAACTAAAAAAAAAATTTAGGCAATACACCAAAGCTGATTCTATACAAATAATATTCCATTTTTTTTGTAATTTTTACCATCTTTTGACTTCTAAGAAAATTTAAATATTTAAATAAATGGAAGATCTTTCTAAATCCTAGTTCCCATTAACATAGTCAACCATATAAAACAAACTTTACTCATATATCCCTCTAAAATATTTATAATATTTAGCATGTGAAACCTAACAGTGAATCGAACTTGGCAAGTCAATTCATTAGATCCATTTGACTCAATGTGTCAACGTATCATTAGTCCAAAGTTTATGTTTAATTAATTTAAATTATTTTCCTTGTCAAAAATTGTTTTACTAGCCATTGGTTCCCAAGGACCTAAGATGGCAAATGGTGATTGATTGTAGGTAGGATTAAGCCAAGTGGGTTATGCCTGATATCTCATGGGACCTAATTTTGAGTCAAGGGCTAACAACATCTCATATTTCCAACTATTCGCTATGATGTTGACAACAAACAATGCGTTTAAAGTTTCGGGTTGATGAAAATCTTAGCAACCCTTTTTTCTAAAAATGTCAATGCTAAGCATACAACTTAGACAATTTATAGTGAGCCCCTCTTAGTTGGTGCTAGGAATATACTAATGAGTTCATCAATCGGTGAATTCCATATCAAAATAGATAAAAAGGGGGAGAGATCATCAATTGATGTGGAATAACAATTAGATATCCCTGTGGTGGTAGAACTTCTGAGTTATTTGGACCAAGCTTAAATAAAATGTTGTATCGTTTGTATTTCCTTTCTTATTAGGACGTTCATTATTTCTTCCTTGTTTTCCCCATTGTAATCCTCTATATATTGGACCAAGCTTTGGCCAAATAGGAGCATTGAGTATTTCTCTTTTTCTTATAATCGATTTCTCTTCTAGCCGATCTGAGATAAAGACTTCTTGTTATAATCTTTTTCTCTTCTACTTCTTTTTTTACAGGCAGATAGAAGTTGAGATTAATGAAATGATAGGTAGAAGGCTGAGCGATGCCTGGAATTACAATTAAGAATTTAATATATAACAACTACATCATTCTCTTCTCAATTATAGAAACAACTTCAAGTTTTATTTTTTGCGAAGAGCGTCCACCATCATAGTGAGTCAATGCTAGTGGACAGTCAATACTGAAGCTTATACACGAAGCAATCCACTCAAATGCTAATTATAACGTAGCCCAAGAATGAAAATATAATCGAAAGAAACAAAGGGAGAAATTCTATTGATCAGAAGAAAAACTTACATGACATAAGCTTGGATTCATTCGCCAAAAGATTTATGACTCTCACCCATTATATTGAGGAATGAAGATGATGGAATATATGCTAATTAAGAATTATAAAAAAAAGTAATTGGTGGACTGATAGAAGGTGGTTAGGATAATAAAGTGGTTGATGGGAGTGCAAGTAATGGTAGGAAATGAATTAATAAGCTACTACAAAATAGCAACATCAGAGGGTAGCAAGTTTGAAATTACTTCTAGGTTGCTTGAAAATTAAATATAGGTATGTATATGAATATTTTCTTTCATATTTGTGTGTGCACCCTCATGAGCATGTGTAAGCATAAGAATATACTGTACAAATCAAGATTACGTTCCGGATCAGATTTGTGCAAAAGAGTTCAAATAATCATAACATTTCAAACAAACTCATAAAGAAACCAAGATAACTCAATTATTTAAGTTTAAGGAGAGGTTGCTCAACTGCTCAAGTAAAAAGTTTATTTAATTCCGCATAGGGTTTTGGAGGGCAGATATAGCTAAAAGATTTATTCAAGTCAAAGTATGAGTTACTGTAGGACCGACGCTAAAAAACTTCAAGTAATATTTGAGGTTGCCCTGCTTAAAAACACTAGCTACACTCTTGTACTTATGTAATCTCTGTAAGAGACAAATGAGTTGCAATAAACTAAGACCTTGACAATACAATACGGATTAGTACATTATTAAAGAACGCTGGATAATCAACTTGATTAATATTATAGAGGAAAATAGAGAATATCACTCAGAATAAAATGCTAACGGTTACCTTAACAAGCTGAGGACTATAAAGACTAACACGACTTTGAAATACAGATAATGCATAACTGGTGCATAAATGAACTCTAAATGCCGAAAATATCAATCAATCAGAGTGTATGGAAAGACTTACGCAAAAGCACTATATCCAGTACCAGCATTGGCAGCAGATAAATGACTTGCATGCACACTGGCGCTAGGAGGATTATCATGCCCTCCAGAAGGCAATGGAATTTTAGCATCACCATCAACCTAAGACAATGAAGTTGACAAGCAAATACAATATTATCAGTATACATTTTAATAATTAAGAATTACATAATAAAAGTGCCTGCGGTAGAGTACCTTGTCCCACTTTGACTTCTTATTTGTACGGATGTCCCTTGAAGCATCCCCAGTTGTGGAATTTGGCGGCAAAGAACAACCGAGAATAGATGAAATGCCTGCAGCTGTAATACAATGATAGACAGGTGGCATAATATCAGTAAGAGTTGCCTGTGGAACTTGAATATTTCCATTAAGGAAAGATGCCAACTATTATACCCGGGATATGTGCATTAGTCTTCAAAGCTTGAGCAACTCCACCAGGTTGTGTACATCCAGAAGCTAAATCAATTTTCTGATTCTTTTTTCTTTCCTGTTCCCTCCTCTCCAGCTCACGCTTCAAATCAGCCTCTTTTACAAGAAACGTAGAAGCATTTCAGAAGTGAATAACTAATGGGCACAACAAGTTGCAAGAGCAATTTTCTCATTCCATTACATTTTGATTGAAAGAAGATGGATAAAACAAGATTAGACGAACTATACTCAAAATTAGCTCAAACTTATCAAAATAGCAGTCTTTATTTGAACTAAAAAAATGGCAAATTAATATTTGCTAACAGCACTTTTCATATTACACTTGAAAAGCAACTTAAATTCCATAGACAAACCGTAGGCATACAATAAAACTAAGTATTGAGTTAGTGATCTAGTTATTAGAGTCCTGCATCAGGAAGAAAATAGAAATGTGGGAGTCCTCAAGCATAAACATCGTAGAACAGCAGGACAGCACAATGTGTATAAATGGATTTTTTTGGTCCTTTGTAAATATGATTTTAAGAATCCATGTGGCTAAGTATCTGACATCATCATTAAAGCCTTTTAGAAGGGTTCACAATTTGCTTAACATTATATTTGGGCTTCATGAGTGTGCAATATAACACCTATATGAAAACACAAATTGATGTGAAGTAAAAACATAAACAAAACTCTATGAAGCACAAAACCTACAACAAGTTGATTGAATATTTAAAGAGAATGAGTTTAACTTTATATGAGATTCAGTTGAGATAATTTAGTTTGAATGGTATAGATTATGTCGAATTTATACTTAAAAGGTCTATGTATTATGCCTAAAGAGGTATTCAACAAGTGCTCGAGAGCTCCTAAAATTATTTGAATAATTAAAAAAAAAAGGAAGCCACATGGAATGAAGATTTTTCAAAGTGAAATGTAATGCATGCGTGTTTAATTTTTTCTTCAATAAGCAAAGCGCAAAGTTAAGCGGTACATTCAATGAGCAAAGAATGAGCAAAGTACAAAGCAAAGCGGCACTTTCATTGACTAGAGCATTCTTGAGTTGCATATTATATATGTATATATTATGTGCATACAATAATTATATAATTAATCAGATTTGAACCACATCAAGTAATTTTAGCAAATACAAAGTAATTCTCAACTATTCATAAGCCAAAAAAAGGTATAAATGATATACATAATAAAATGATGTAAGAATATTTTAAAATCAAGAATACACTCATTAAATTAAGTGACTAATTAGAGATCGAGAGAGAGTTATAGTGAAATGAGTGTGTGAAGATAAGACATCAAGAAGCATTCTCAAGAAAAGTTTGTGAGCGAGAGGTAAATAGCACAATCAACAAGAACTAGTAAAAACTTATCAGGGGAGTAAGTGTGATGAAAAGAACAAGAAATAACTAGTTCCAATTGGAGAAAAAGGACAACTAATGAACAATGACTCAACAAAAACAAGAAATATTGAGAAAAAAATAAAGGATTGTACTTATTATTATTATTGATGTTGAACCGGACTATGAAATCCATACATGGATTTCGCTCTAAGGAAAAGTTAGGTGCATGATGTTATGATGCAATATGACAAAACAAACCAACAAATGTGCTATAATCTTGCACTTAACAACGCAACGATGCATACGTCTAATCCATCACTTCGCTTCTCAAGCACACTATTAACAACATTGATGGAATGTGACATGATGTCATTGAGCACCCAAGCATTTGCGAGATGTCCAAGAATTACACAATGTCCCTCTATAAGTATCCTTATAAGTGGGACAAAAAAATTATAAAGGACAACAAGTGCTCTTATAAATGACACAGTTTTAAATAAGAATAAACGAGCATAAATGAAGTAATTTATGGCTCTATATGTCACAATTTCAAATGAAACCACAAAATTCTATTGAGAAAAGAAATATGAACTCATCTAAATGAATTGTATGATAATATTGGTTTTTTTTTAGGCATGATGACGTTTCATTAACTAAAATATAAATTAGTAGAATAGATTTGCAATTTAGTGTCAACTGCTAATAATGAAAGTATCTTTAAAAGAGCTACATAGATTTTGGTAGCATGCAATTAATTATAGAAATTTTAAGCAGAAAAGAATCATTGAAGTTTGATCCTAAATTATTATAATCCCGTACTACCATGCAATTCTATTTTCTTTTTAGCATTAAACTCACATATGAAGATGTCCATAGTTAATAAGAAAAACTCCCTTCAGGAATCAATTATCCAGGAATTAGCAAGGGCAGCTTGCCGACAGTGAGACCATAGGCAAGCCTTCGTTAAGGGGGAGAAGTAGGATCATCAAAATTTGACTATCTTTCTCAAATCAAAATTATGAAAGCACTTGTATGATTTGTTATCATGCTAATGCATGTCATTGTATGCCTGTCTTGCAAGTACAATATAATGGTCATTATCATTATTGCCTTTTTTTTTTGCTTTAGTCAAGAACGAACCTTTTTTATAGTGGATGCCTCGGATTGTATTTTTAATTATGCTTGAATATTGAAACTAACCATGGTGGTTGTTCTTTGTCCTCTCTCTAAGCCCCAAACACCCTCCCTTAATCCTCCTCTTGCCTACAAATTTGAGTATTTTATCCTTCTAGACATCACAATTTCATATGAAACCACAAAATTCTAATAAGAAAAGAAAATTGAACTCATCTAAATGAATTTTATGATAACATTAATTTTTTGTTAGGCATGATGATGTTTAATTAACTAAAATATAAATTGGTAGAATAGAATTGCAACTTACGTGTCAACTACTACTCATGAAAGTATCTTTAAAAGAGCTACATAGATTTTGGTATCATGCAATTAGTTATACAGTTTTTAAGGAGGAAAGAATCATAATGTAATGCACTAAAAGTTTGATCCTAAATTATTATAATCCTGTACTACCATGCAATTTAATTTTCTTTTTAGCATTAAAATCACATATGAAGATGTCCATAGTTAATAAGCAATACTCCCTTCAGGATGTACTCGTCCAGCACTTAGCAAGGGAAGCTTGCCCACAATGAGATGTAGGCAATTATGCTTGAATATTGAAACTAACCATGGCGGTTGCCCTTTGTCCTCTCTCTAAGCCTCAACCACCCTCCCTCAATCCTCCTCTTGCCTTCTTCTCCCACCCGCACCCCCACCCCCACC